>NW_027665378.1:0-237721 GCF_963924005.1 Protomyctophum bolini | reverse complement strand
AAAAGTGAACCAGGCCTTTTTACTGTGAAAAACGGCACTTTGGGACTGTGAAAGTGACATTTTGGCCCTGTTGTCCCAAACTGCCCCAGCACTTCCCACATTGCTCAAAGTGGCTAGCTTTCATTCCAACACAGTTTATAGGGCCATACGGTACATAGTTTTCAAGTTACAGACTAAGCTAAGCAAAAGTGAACCAGGCCTTTTTACTGTGAAAACGGCACTTTGGGACTGTGAAAGTGACATTTTGGCCCTGTTGTCCCAAACTGCCCCAGCACTTCCCACATTGCTCAAAGTGGCTAGCTTTCATCCCAACACAGTTTATAGGGCCATACGGTACATAGTTTTCAAGTTACAGACTAAGCTAAGCAAAATGAAATCTTTTTTTTTTTACTGTGAAAATGGCACTTTGGGACTGTGAAAGTGACATTTTGGCCCTGTTGTCCCAAACTGCCCCCAGCACTTCCCACATTGCTCAAAGTGGCTAGCTTTCATCCCAACACAGTTTATAGGGCCATACGGTACATAGTTTTCAAGTTACAGACTAAGCTAAGCAAAAGTGAACCAGGCCTTTTTACTGTGAAAACGGCACTTTGGGACTGTGAAAGTGACATTTTGGCCCTGTTGTCCCAAACTGCCCCAGCACTTCCCACATTGCTCAAAGTGGCTAGCTTTCATCCCAACACAGTTTATAGGGCCATACGGTACATAGTTTTCAAGTTACAGGACTAAGCTAAGCAAAAGTGAACCAGGCCTTTTTACTGTGAAAATGGCACTTTGGGACTGTGAAAGTGACATTTTGGCCCCGTTCATCCTGATTGTCCCCAAACTGCCCCAGCACTTGCCCACAATGCTCAACGTGGCTAGCTTTCATCCCAACACAGTTTATAGGGCCATACGGTACATAGTTTTCAAGTTACAGACTAAGCTAAGCAAAAGTGAACCAGGCCTTTTTACTGTGAAAACTGGCACTTTGGGACTGTGAAAGTGACATTTTGGCCCTGTTGTCCCAAACTGCCCCAGCACTTCCCACATTGCTCAAAGTGGCTAGCTTTCATCCCAACACAGTTTATAGGGCCATACGGTACATAGTTTTCAAGTTACAGACTAAGCTAAGCAAAAGTGAACCAGGCCTTTTTACTGTGAAAATGGCACTTTGGGACTGTGAAAGTGACATTTTGGCCCTGTTGTCCCAAACTGCCCCAGCACTTCCCACATTGCTCAAAGTGGCTAGCTTTCATCCCAACACAGTTTATAGGGCCATACGGTACATAGTTTTCAAGTTACAGACTAAGCTAAGCAAAATGAATCTTCTTTTTTTTACTGTGAAAATGGCACTTTGGGACTGTGAAAGTGACATTTTGGCCCTGTTGTCCCAAACTGCCCCAGCACTTCCCACATTGCTCAAAGTGGCTAGCTTTCATCCCAACACAGTTTATAGGGCCATACGGTACATAGTTTTCAAGTTACAGACTAAGCTAAGCAAAAGTGAACCAGGCCTTTTTACTGTGAAAATGGCACTTTGGGACTGTGAAAGTGACATTTTGGCCCTGTTGTCCCAAACTGCCCCAGCACTTCCCACATTGCTCAAAGTGGCTAGCTTTCATCCCAACACAGTTTATAGGGCCATACGGTACATAGTTTTCAAGTTACAGACTAAGCTAAGCAAAAGTGAACCAGGCCTTTTTACTGTGAAAATGGCACTTTGGGACTGTGAAAGTGACATTTTGGCCCTGTTGTCCCAAACTGCCCCAGCACTTCCCACATTGCTCAAAGTGGCTAGCTTTCATCCCAACACAGTTTATAGGGCCATACGGTACATAGTTTTCAAGTTACAGACTAAGCTAAGCAAAAGTGAAACCAGGCCTTTTTACTGTGAAAATGGCACTTTGGGACTGTGAAAGTGACATTTTGGCCCTGTTGTCCCAAACTGCCCCAGCACTTCCCACATTGCTCAAAGTGGCTAGCTTTCATCCCAACACAGTTTATAGGGCCATACGGTACATAGTTTTCAAGTTACAGACTAAGCTAAGCAAAAGTGAACCAGGCCTTTTTACTGTGAAAATGGCACTTTGGGACTGTGAAAGTGACATTTTGGCCCTGTTGTCCCAAACTGCCCCAGCACTTCCCACATTGCTCAAAGTGGCTAGCTTTCATCCCAACACAGTTTATAGGGCCATACGGTACATAGTTTTCAAGTTACAGACTAAGCTAAGCAAAAGTGAACCAGGCCTTTTTACTGTGAAAATGGCACTTTGGGACTGTGAAAGTGACATTTTGGCCCGTCATTCCTGTTGTCCCAAACTGCCCCAGCACTTCCCACATTGCTCAAAGTGGCTAGCTTTCATCCCAACACAGTTTATAGGGCCATACGGTACATAGTTTTCAAGTTACAGACTAAGCTAAGCAAAAGTGAACCAGGCCTTTTTACTGTGAAAATGGCACTTTGGGACTGTGAAAGTGACATTTTGGCCCTGTTGTCCCAAACTGCCCCAGCACTTCCCACATTGCTCAAAGTGGCTAGCTTTCATCCCAACACAGTTTATAGGGCCATACGGTACATAGTTTTCAAGTTACAGACTAAGCTAAGCAAAAGTGAACCAGGCCTTTTTACTGTGAAAATGGCACTTTGGGACTGTGAAAGTGACATTTTGGCCCTGTTGTCCCAAACTGCCCCAGCACTTCCCACATTGCTCAAAGTGGCTAGCTTTCATCCCAACACAGTTTATAGGGCCATACGGTACATAGTTTTCAAGTTACAGACTAAGCTAAGCAAAAGTGAATCATTCCTTTTTTTACTGTGAAAATGGCACTTTGGGACTGTGAAAGTGACATTTTGGCCCTGTTGTCCCAAACTGCCCCAGCACTTCCCACATTGCTCAAAGTGGCTAGCTTTCATCCCAACACAGTTTATAGGGCCATACGGTACATAGTTTTCAAGTTACAGACTAAGCTAAGCAAAAGTGAACCAGGCCTTTTTACTGTGAAAATGGCACTTTGGGACTGTGAAAGTGACATTTTGGCCCTGTTGTCCCAAACTGCCCCAGCACTTCCCACATTGCTCAAAGTGGCTAGCTTTCATCCCAACACAGTTTATAGGGCCATACGGTACATAGTTTTCAAGTTACAGACTAAGCTAAGCAAAAGTGAACCAGGCCTTTTTACTGTGAAAATGGCACTTTGGGACTGTGAAAGTGACATTTTGGCGTCCCTGTTGTCCCAAACTGCCCCAGCACTTCCCACATTGCTCAAAGTGGCTAGCTTTCATCCCAACACAGTTTATAGGGCCATACGGTACATAGTTTTCAAGTTACAGACTAAGCTAAGCAAAAGTGAACCAGGCCTTTTTACTGTGAAAATGGCACTTTGGGACTGTGAAAGTGACATTTTGGCCCTGTTGTCCCAAACTGCCCCAGCACTTCCCACATTGCTCAAAGTGGCTAGCTTTCATCCCAACACAGTTTATAGGGCCATACGGTACATAGTTTTCAAGTTACAGACTAAGCTAAGCAAAATGAATCTTTTTTTTTTTACTGTGAAAATGGCACTTTGGGACTGTGAAAGTGACATTTTGGCCCTGTTGTCCCAAACTGCCCCAGCACTTCCCACATTGCTCAAAGTGGCTAGCTTTCATCCCAACACAGTTTATAGGGCCATACGGTACATAGTTTTCAAGTTACAGACTAAGCAAAAGTGAACCAGGCCTTTTTACTGTGAAAATGGCACTTTGGGACTGTGAAAGTGACATTTTGGCCCCGTCTTCTGTTGTCCCAAACTGCCCCAGCACTTGCCACATTGCTCAAAGTGGCTAGCTTTCATCCCAACACAGTTTATAGGGCCATACGGTACATAGTTTTCAAGTTACAGACTAAGCTAAGCAAAAGTGAACCAGGCCTTTTTACTGTGAAAATGGCACTTTGGGACTGTGAAAGTGACATTTTGGCCCTGTTGTCCCAAACTGCCCCAGCACTTCCCACATTGCTCAAAGTGGCTAGCTTTCATCCCAACACAGTTTATAGGGCCATACGGTACATAGTTTTCAAGTTACAGACTAAGCTAAGCAAAAGTGAACCAGGCCTTTTTACTGTGAAAATGGCACTTTGGGACTGTGAAAGTGACATTTTGGCCCTGTTGTCCCAAACTGCCCCAGCACTTCCCACATTGCTCAAAGTGGCTAGCTTTCATCCCAACACAGTTTATAGGGCCATACGGTACATAGTTTTCAAGTTACAGACTAAGCTAAGCAAAAGTGAACCAGGCCTTTTTACTGTGAAAACGGCACTTTGGGACTGTGAAAGTGACATTTTGGCCCTGTTGTCCCAAACTGCCCCAGCACTTCCCACATTGCTCAAAGTGGCTAGCTTTCATCCCAACACAGTTTATAGGGCCATACGGTACATAGTTTTCAAGTTACAGACTAAGCTAAGCAAAAGTGAACCAGGCCTTTTTACTGTGAAAATGGCACTTTGGGACTGTGAAAGTGACATTTTGGCCCCGTTCATTCCCTGTTGTCCCAAACTGCCCCAGCTCTTGCCACAATGCTCAACGTGGCTAGCTTTCATCCCAACACAGTTTATAGGGCCATACGGTACATAGTTTTCAAGTTACAGACTAAGCTAAGCAAAAGTGAACCAGGCCTTTTTACTGTGAAAATGGCACTTTGGGACTGTGAAAGTGACATTTTGGCCCTGTTGTCCCAAACTGCCCCAGCACTTCCCACATTGCTCAAAGTGGCTAGCTTTCATCCCAACACAGTTTATAGGGCCATACGGTACATAGTTTTCAAGTTACAGACTAAGCTAAGCAAAAGTGAACCAGGCCTTTTTACTGTGAAAATGGCACTTTGGGACTGTGAAAGTGACATTTTGGCCCTGTTGTCCCAAACTGCCCCAGCACTTCCCACATTGCTCAAAGTGGCTAGCTTTCATCCCAACACAGTTTATAGGGCCATACGGTACATAGTTTTCAAGTTACAGACTAAGCTAAGCAAAATGAATCTTTTCTTTTTTTACTGTGAAAATGGCACTTTGGGACTGTGAAAGTGACATTTTGGCCCTGTTGTCCCAAACTGCCCCAGCACTTCCCACATTGCTCAAAGTGGCTAGCTTTCATCCCAACACAGTTTATAGGGCCATACGGTACATAGTTTTCAAGTTACAGACTAAGCTAAGCAAAAGTGAACCAGGCCTTTTTACTGTGAAAATGGCACTTTGGGACTGTGAAAGTGACATTTTGGCCCTGTTGTCCCAAACTGCCCCAGCACTTCCCACATTGCTCAAAGTGGCTAGCTTTCATCCCAACACAGTTTATAGGGCCATACGGTACATAGTTTTCAAGTTACAGACTAAGCTAAGCAAAAGTGAACCAGGCCTTTTTACTGTGAAAATGGCACTTTGGGACTGTGAAAGTGACATTTTGGCCCCGTTCATTCCCTGTTGTCCCAAACTGCCCCAGCTCTTGCCACAATGCTCAAAGTGGCTAGCTTTCATCCCAACACAGTTTATAGGGCCATACGGTACATAGTTTTCAAGTTACAGACTAAGCTAAGCAAAAGTGAACCAGGCCTTTTTACTGTGAAAATGGCACTTTGGGACTGTGAAAGTGACATTTTGGCCCTGTTGTCCCAAACTGCCCCAGCACTTCCCACATTGCTCAAAGTGGCTAGCTTTCATCCCAACACAGTTTATAGGGCCATACGGTACATAGTTTTCAAGTTACAGACTAAGCTAAGCAAAAGTGAACCAGGCCTTTTTACTGTGAAAATGGCACTTTGGGACTGTGAAAGTGACATTTTGGCCCTGTTGTCCCAAACTGCCCCAGCACTTCCCACATTGCTCAAAGTGGCTAGCTTTCATCCCAACACAGTTTATAGGGCCATACGGTACATAGTTTTCAAGTTACAGACTAAGCTAAGCAAAAGTGAACCAGGCCTTTTTACTGTGAAAATGGCACTTTGGGACTGTGAAAGTGACATTTTGGCCCCGTTCATTCCCTGTTGTCCCAAACTGCCCCAGCTCTTGCCACAATGCTCAAAGTGGCTAGCTTTCATCCCAACACAGTTTATAGGGCCATACGGTACATAGTTTTCAAGTTACAGACTAAGCTAAGCAAAAGTGAACCAGGCCTTTTTACTGTGAAAATGGCACTTTGGGACTGTGAAAGTGACATTTTGGCCCTGTTGTCCCAAACTGCCCCAGCACTTCCCACATTGCTCAAAGTGGCTAGCTTTCATCCCAACACAGTTTATAGGGCCATACGGTACATAGTTTTCAAGTTACAGACTAAGCTAAGCAAAAGTGAACCAGGCCTTTTTACTGTGAAAATGGCACTTTGGGACTGTGAAAGTGACATTTTGGCCCTGTTGTCCCAAACTGCCCCCAGCACTTCCCACATTGCTCAAAGTGGCTAGCTTTCATCCCAACACAGTTTATAGGGCCATACGGTACATAGTTTTCAAGTTACAGACTAAGCTAAGCAAAAGTGAACCAGGCCTTTTTACTGTGAAAATGGCACTTTGGGACTGTGAAAGTGACATTTTGGCCCGCTTCCCTGTTGTCCCAAACTGCCCCAGCTCTTGCCACAATGCTCAAAGTGGCTAGCTTTCATCCCAACACAGTTTATAGGGCCATACGGTACATAGTTTTCAAGTTACAGACTAAGCTAAGCAAAAGTGAACCAGGCCTTTTTACTGTGAAAATGGCACTTTGGGACTGTGAAAGTGACATTTTGGCCCTGTTGTCCCAAACTGCCCCAGCACTTCCCACATTGCTCAAAGTGGCTAGCTTTCATCCCAACACAGTTTATAGGGCCATACGGTACATAGTTTTCAAGTTACAGACTAAGCTAAGCAAAAGTGAACCAGGCCTTTTTACTGTGAAAACGGCACTTTGGGACTGTGAAAGTGACATTTTGGCCCTGTTGTCCCAAACTGCCCCAGCACTTCCCACATTGCTCAAAGTGGCTAGCTTTCATCCCAACACAGTTTATAGGGCCATACGGTACATAGTTTTCAAGTTACAGACTAAGCTAAGCAAAAGTGAACCAGGCCTTTTTACTGTGAAAATGGCACTTTGGGACTGTGAAAGTGACATTTTGGCCCTGTTGTCCCAAACTGCCCCAGCACTTCCCACATTGCTCAAAGTGGCTAGCTTTCATCCCAACACAGTTTATAGGGCCATACGGTACATAGTTTTCAAGTTACAGACTAAGCTAAGCAAAAGTGAACCAGGCCTTTTTACTGTGAAAATGGCACTTTGGGACTGTGAAAGTGACATTTTGGCCCTGTTGTCCCAAACTGCCCCAGCACTTCCACATTGCTCAAAGTGGCTAGCTTTCATCCCAACACAGTTTATAGGGCCATACGGTACATAGTTTTCAAGTTACAGACTAAGCTAAGCAAAAGTGAATCCTTTTCTTTTTTTACTGTGAAAATGGCACTTTGGGACTGTGAAAGTGACATTTTGGCCCTGTTCGTTCCCTGTTGTCCCAAACTGCCCCAGCTCTTGCCACATTGCTCAAAGTGGCTAGCTTTCATCCCAACACAGTTTATAGGGCCATACGGTACATAGTTTTCAAGTTACAGACTAAGCTAAGCAAAAGTGAACCAGGCCTTTTTACTGTGAAAATGGCACTTTGGGACTGTGAAAGTGACATTTTGGCCCTGTTGTCCCAAACTGCCCCAGCACTTCCCACATTGCTCAAAGTGGCTAGCTTTCATCCCAACACAGTTTATAGGGCCATACGGTACATAGTTTTCAAGTTACAGACTAAGCTAAGCAAAAGTGAACCAGGCCTTTTTACTGTGAAAATGGCACTTTGGGACTGTGAAAGTGACATTTTGGCCCGTTCATTCCCTGTTGTCCCAAACTGCCCCAGCTCTTGCCACAATGCTCAAAGTGGCTAGCTTTCATCCCAACACAGTTTATAGGGCCATACGGTACATAGTTTTCAAGTTACAGACTAAGCTAAGCAAAAGTGAACCAGGCCTTTTTACTGTGAAAATGGCACTTTGGGACTGTGAAAGTGACATTTTGGCCCTGTTGTCCCAAACTGCCCCAGCACTTCCCACATTGCTCAAAGTGGCTAGCTTTCATCCCAACACAGTTTATAGGGCCATACGGTACATAGTTTTCAAGTTACAGACTAAGCTAAGCAAAAGTGAACCAGGCCTTTTTACTGTGAAAACGGCACTTTGGGACTGTGAAAGTGACATTTTGGCCCTGTTGTCCCAAACTGCCCCAGCACTTCCCACATTGCTCAAAGTGGCTAGCTTTCATCCCAACACAGTTTATAGGGCCATACGGTACATAGTTTTCAAGTTACAGACTAAGCTAAGCAAAAGTGAACCAGGCCTTTTTACTGTGAAAACGGCACTTTGGGACTGTGAAAGTGACATTTTGGCCCTGTTGTCCCAAACTGCCCCAGCACTTCCCACATTGCTCAAAGTGGCTAGCTTTCATCCCAACACAGTTTATAGGGCCATACGGTACATAGTTTTCAAGTTACAGACTAAGCTAAGCAAAAGTGAACCAGGCCTTTTTACTGTGAAAACGGCACTTTGGGACTGTGAAAGTGACATTTTGGCCCTGTTGTCCCAAACTGCCCCAGCACTTCCCACATTGCTCAAAGTGGCTAGCTTTCATCCCAACACAGTTTATAGGGCCATACGGTACATAGTTTTCAAGTTACAGACTAAGCTAAGCAAAAGTGAACCAGGCCTTTTTACTGTGAAAACGGCACTTTGGGACTGTGAAAGTGACATTTTGGCCCCTGTTGTCCCAAACTGCCCCAGCACTTCCCACATTGCTCAAAGTGGCTAGCTTTCATCCCAACACAGTTTATAGGGCCATACGGTACATAGTTTTCAAGTTACAGACTAAGCTAAGCAAAAGTGAACCAGGCCTTTTTACTGTGAAAACGGCACTTTGGGACTGTGAAAGTGACATTTTGGCCCTGTTGTCCCAAACTGCCCCAGCACTTCCCACATTGCTCAAAGTGGCTAGCTTTCATCCCAACACAGTTTATAGGGCCATACGGTACATAGTTTTCAAGTTACAGACTAAGCTAAGCAAAAGTGAACCAGGCCTTTTTTACTGTGAAAACGGCACTTTGGGACTGTGAAAGTGACATTTTGGCCCTGTTGTCCCAAACTGCCCCAGCACTTCCCACATTGCTCAAAGTGGCTAGCTTTCATCCCAACACAGTTTATAGGGCCATACGGTACATAGTTTTCAAGTTACAGACTAAGCTAAGCAAAATTGAATCTTTTTTTTTTTACTGTGAAAATGGCACTTTGGGACTGTGAAAGTGACATTTTGGCCCTGTTGTCCCAAACTGCCCCAGCACTTCCCACATTGCTCAAAGTGGCTAGCTTTCATCCAACACAGTTTATAGGGCCATACGGTACATAGTTTTCAAGTTACAGACTAAGCTAAGCAAAAGTGAACCAGGCCTTTTTACTGTGAAAACGGCACTTTGGGACTGTGAAAGTGACATTTTGGCCCTGTTGTCCCAAACTGCCCCAGCACTTCCCACATTGCTCAAAGTGGCTAGCTTTCATCCCAACACAGTTTATAGGGCCATACGGTACATAGTTTTCAAGTTACAGACTAAGCTAAGCAAAAGTGAACCAGGCCTTTTTACTGTGAAAATGGCACTTTGGGACTGTGAAAGTGACATTTTGGCCCCGTTCATTCCCTGTTGTCCCAAACTGCCCCAGCTCTTGCCACAATGCTCAAAGTGGCTAGCTTTCATCCCAACACAGTTTATAGGGCCATACGGTACATAGTTTTCAAGTTACAGACTAAGCTAAGCAAAAGTGAACCAGGCCTTTTTACTGTGAAAATGGCACTTTGGGACTGTGAAAGTGACATTTTGGCCCTGTTGTCCCAAACTGCCCCAGCACTTCCCACATTGCTCAAAGTGGCTAGCTTTCATCCCAACACAGTTTATAGGGCCATACGGTACATAGTTTTCAAGTTACAGACTAAGCTAAGCAAAAGTGAACCAGGCCTTTTTACTGTGAAAATGGCACTTTGGGACTGTGAAAGTGACATTTTGGCCCTGTTGTCCCAAACTGCCCCAGCACTTCCCACATTGCTCAAAGTGGCTAGCTTTCATCCCAACACAGTTTATAGGGCCATACGGTACATAGTTTTCAAGTTACAGACTAAGCTAAGCAAAAGTGAATCAGGCCTTTTTTTTTTACTGTGAAAATGGCACTTTGGGACTGTGAAAGTGACATTTTGGCCCTGTTGTCCCAAACTGCCCCAGCACTTCCCACATTGCTCAAAGTGGCTAGCTTTCATCCCAACACAGTTTATAGGGCCATACGGTACATAGTTTTCAAGTTACAGACTAAGCTAAGCAAAAGTGAACCAGGCCTTTTTACTGTGAAAATGGCACTTTGGGACTGTGAAAGTGACATTTTGGCCCCTGTTGTCCCAAACTGCCCCAGCACTTCCCACATTGCTCAAAGTGGCTAGCTTTCATCCCAACACAGTTTATAGGGCCATACGGTACATAGTTTTCAAGTTACAGACTAAGCTAAGCAAAAGTGAACCAGGCCTTTTTACTGTGAAAATGGCACTTTGGGACTGTGAAAGTGACATTTTGGCCCCGTTCATTCCTGTTGTCCCAAACTGCCCCAGCTCTTGCCACAATGCTCAAAGTGGCTAGCTTTCATCCCAACACAGTTTATAGGGCCATACGGTACATAGTTTTCAAGTTACAGACTAAGCTAAGCAAAAGTGAACCAGGCCTTTTTACTGTGAAAATGGCACTTTGGGACTGTGAAAGTGACATTTTGGCCCTGTTGTCCCAAACTGCCCCAGCACTTCCCACATTGCTCAAAGTGGCTAGCTTTCATCCCAACACAGTTTATAGGGCCATACGGTACATAGTTTTCAAGTTACAGACTAAGCTAAGCAAAATGAATCTTTTTTTTTTTACTGTGAAAATGGCACTTTGGGACTGTGAAAGTGACATTTTGGCCCTGTTGTCCCAAACTGCCCCAGCACTTCCCACATTGCTCAAAGTGGCTAGCTTTCATCCCAACACAGTTTATAGGGCCATACGGTACATAGTTTTCAAGTTACAGACTAAGCTAAGCAAAAGTGAACCAGGCCTTTTTACTGTGAAAACGGCACTTTGGGACTGTGAAAGTGACATTTTGGCCCTGTTGTCCCAAACTGCCCCAGCACTTCCCACATTGCTCAAAGTGGCTAGCTTTCATCCCAACACAGTTTATAGGGCCATACGGTACATAGTTTTCAAGTTACAGACTAAGCTAAGCAAAAGTGAACCAGGCCTTTTTACTGTGAAAATGGCACTTTGGGACTGTGAAAGTGACATTTTGGCCCTGTTGTCCCAAACTGCCCCAGCACTTCCCACATTGCTCAAAGTGGCTAGCTTTCATCCCAACACAGTTTATAGGGCCATACGGTACATAGTTTTCAAGTTACAGACTAAGCTAAGCAAAAGTGAACCAGGCCTTTTTACTGTGAAAATGGCACTTTGGGACTGTGAAAGTGACATTTTGGCCCGTCATTCCTGTTGTCCCAAACTGCCCCAGCTCTTGCCACAATGCTCAAAGTGGCTAGCTTTCATCCCAACACAGTTTATAGGGCCATACGGTACATAGTTTTCAAGTTACAGACTAAGCTAAGCAAAAGTGAACCAGGCCTTTTTACTGTGAAAATGGCACTTTGGGACTGTGAAAGTGACATTTTGGCCCTGTTGTCCCAAACTGCCCCAGCACTTCCACATTGCTCAAAGTGGCTAGCTTTCATCCCAACACAGTTTATAGGGCCATACGGTACATAGTTTTCAAGTTACAGACTAAGCTAAGCAAAAGTGAACCAGGCCTTTTTACTGTGAAAACGGCACTTTGGGACTGTGAAAGTGACATTTTGGCCCTGTTGTCCCAAACTGCCCCAGCACTTCCCACATTGCTCAAAGTGGCTAGCTTTCATCCCAACACAGTTTATAGGGCCATACGGTACATAGTTTTCAAGTTACAGACTAAGCTAAGCAAAAGTGAACCAGGCCTTTTTACTGTGAAAACGGCACTTTGGGACTGTGAAAGTGACATTTTGGCCCTGTTGTCCCAAACTGCCCCAGCACTTCCCACATTGCTCAAAGTGGCTAGCTTTCATCCCAACACAGTTTATAGGGCCATACGGTACATAGTTTTCAAGTTACAGACTAAGCTAAGCAAAATGAATCTTTTTTTTTTACTGTGAAAATGGCACTTTGGGACTGTGAAAGTGACATTTTGGCCCTGTTGTCCCAAACTGCCCCAGCACTTCCCACATTGCTCAAAGTGGCTAGCTTTCATCCCAACACAGTTTATAGGGCCATACGGGTACATAGTTTTCAGTTACAGACTAAGCTAAGCAAAAGTGAACCAGGCCTTTTTACTGTGAAAACGGCACTTTGGGACTGTGAAAGTGACATTTTGGCCCTGTTGTCCCAAACTGCCCCAGCACTTCCCACATTGCTCAAAGTGGCTAGCTTTCATCCCAACACAGTTTATAGGGCCATACGGTACATAGTTTTCAAGTTACAGACTAAGCTAAGCAAAAGTGAACCAGGCCTTTTTACTGTGAAAATGGCACTTTGGGACTGTGAAAGTGACATTTTGGCCCGTTCATTCCTGTTGTCCCAAACTGCCCCAGCTCTTGCCACAATGCTCAACGTGGCTAGCTTTCATCCAACACAGTTTATAGGGCCATACGGTACATAGTTTTCAAGTTACAGACTAAGCTAAGCAAAAGTGAACCAGGCCTTTTTACTGTGAAAATGGCACTTTGGGACTGTGAAAGTGACATTTTGGCCCTGTTGTCCCAAACTGCCCCAGCACTTCCCACATTGCTCAAAGTGGCTAGCTTTCATCCCAACACAGTTTATAGGGCCATACGGTACATAGTTTTCAAGTTACAGACTAAGCTAAGCAAAAGTGAACCAGGCCTTTTTACTGTGAAAATGGCACTTTGGGACTGTGAAAGTGACATTTTGGCCCTGTTGTCCCAAACTGCCCCAGCACTTCCCACATTGCTCAAAGTGGCTAGCTTTCATCCCAACACAGTTTATAGGGCCATACGGTACATAGTTTTCAAGTTACAGACTAAGCTAAGCAAAATGAATCTTTTTTTTTTTACTGTGAAAATGGCACTTTGGGACTGTGAAAGTGACATTTTGGCCCTGTTGTCCCAAACTGCCCCAGCACTTCCCACATTGCTCAAAGTGGCTAGCTTTCATCCCAACACAGTTTATAGGGCCATACGGTACATAGTTTTTCAAGTTACAGACTAAGCTAAGCAAAAGTGAACCAGGCCTTTTTACTGTGAAAATGGCACTTTGGGACTGTGAAAGTGACATTTTGGCCCTGTTGTCCCAAACTGCCCCAGCACTTCCCACATTGCTCAAAGTGGCTAGCTTTCATCCCAACACAGTTTATAGGGCCATACGGTACATAGTTTTCAAGTTACAGACTAAGCTAAGCAAAAGTGAACCAGGCCTTTTTACTGTGAAAATGGCACTTTGGGACTGTGAAAGTGACATTTTGGCCCCGTTCATTCCCTGTTGTCCCAAACTGCCCCAGCTCTTGCCACAATGCTCAAAGTGGCTAGCTTTCATCCCAACACAGTTTATAGGGCCATACGGTACATAGTTTTCAAGTTACAGACTAAGCTAAGCAAAAGTGAACCAGGCCTTTTTACTGTGAAAATGGCACTTTGGGACTGTGAAAGTGACATTTTGGCCCTGTTGTCCCAAACTGCCCCAGCACTTCCCACATTGCTCAAAGTGGCTAGCTTTCATCCCAACACAGTTTATAGGGCCATACGGTACATAGTTTTCAAGTTACAGACTAAGCTAAGCAAAAGTGAACCAGGCCTTTTTACTGTGAAAATGGCACTTTGGGACTGTGAAAGTGACATTTTGGCCCTGTTGTCCCAAACTGCCCCAGCACTTCCCACATTGCTCAAAGTGGCTAGCTTTCATCCCAACACAGTTTATAGGGCCATACGGTACATAGTTTTCAAGTTACAGACTAAGCTAAGCAAAATGAATCTTTTTTTTTTTACTGTGAAAATGGCACTTTGGGACTGTGAAAGTGACATTTTGGCCCTGTTGTCCCAAACTGCCCCAGCACTTCCCACATTGCTCAAAGTGGCTAGCTTTCATCCCAACACAGTTTATAGGGCCATACGGTACATAGTTTTCAAGTTACAGACTAAGCTAAGCAAAAGTGAACCAGGCCTTTTTACTGTGAAAATGGCACTTTGGGACTGTGAAAGTGACATTTTGGCCCCGTTCATTCCCTGTTGTCCCAAACTGCCCCAGCTCTTGCCACAATGCTCAAAGTGGCTAGCTTTCATCCCAACACAGTTTATAGGGCCATACGGTACATAGTTTTCAAGTTACAGACTAAGCTAAGCAAAAGTGAACCAGGCCTTTTTACTGTGAAAACGGCACTTTGGGACTGTGAAAGTGACATTTTGGCCCTGTTGTCCCAAACTGCCCCAGCACTTCCCACATTGCTCAAAGTGGCTAGCTTTCATCCCAACACAGTTTATAGGGCCATACGGTACATAGTTTTCAAGTTACAGACTAAGCTAAGCAAAATTAATCTTTTTTTTTTACTGTGAAAATGGCACTTTGGGACTGTGAAAGTGACATTTTGGCCCTGTTGTCCCAAACTGCCCCAGCACTTCCCACATTGCTCAAAGTGGCTAGCTTTCATCCCAACACAGTTTATAGGGCCATACGGTACATAGTTTTCAAGTTACAGACTAAGCTAAGCAAAATTAATCTTTCTTTTTTTACTGTGAAAATGGCACTTTGGGACTGTGAAAGTGACATTTTGGCCCTGTTGTCCCAAACTGCCCCAGCACTTCCCACATTGCTCAAAGTGGCTAGCTTTCATCCCAACACAGTTTATAGGGCCATACGGTACATAGTTTTCAAGTTACAGACTAAGCTAAGCAAAAGTGAACCAGGCCTTTTTACTGTGAAAACGGCACTTTGGGACTGTGAAAGTGACATTTTGGCCCTGTTGTCCCAAACTGCCCCAGCACTTCCCACATTGCTCAAAGTGGCTAGCTTTCATCCCAACACAGTTTATAGGGCCATACGGTACATAGTTTTCAAGTTACAGACTAAGCTAAGCAAAAGTGAACCAGGCCTTTTTACTGTGAAAATGGCACTTTGGGACTGTGAAAGTGACATTTTGGCCCGTTCATTCCCTGTTGTCCCAAACTGCCCCAGCTCTTGCCACAATGCTCAACGTGGCTAGCTTTCATCCCAACACAGTTTATAGGGCCATACGGTACATAGTTTTCAAGTTACAGACTAAGCTAAGCAAAAGTGAACCAGGCCTTTTTACTGTGAAAATGGCACTTTGGGACTGTGAAAGTGACATTTTGGCCCTGTTGTCCCAAACTGCCCCAGCACTTCCCACATTGCTCAAAGTGGCTAGCTTTCATCCCAACACAGTTTATAGGGCCATACGGTACATAGTTTTCAAGTTACAGACTAAGCTAAGCAAAAGTGAACCAGGCCTTTTTACTGTGAAAATGGCACTTTGGGACTGTGAAAGTGACATTTTGGCCCTGTTGTCCCAAACTGCCCCAGCACTTCCCACATTGCTCAAAGTGGCTAGCTTTCATCCCAACACAGTTTATAGGGCCATACGGTACATAGTTTTCAAGTTACAGACTAAGCTAAGCAAAATGAATCTTTTTTTTTTACTGTGAAAATGGCACTTTGGGACTGTGAAAGTGACATTTTGGCCCTGTTGTCCCAAACTGCCCCAGCACTTCCCACATTGCTCAAAGTGGCTAGCTTTCATCCCAACACAGTTTATATGGCCATACGGTACATAGTTTTCAAGTTACAGACTAAGCTAAGCAAAAGTGAACCAGGCCTTTTTACTGTGAAAATGGCACTTTGGGACTGTGAAAGTGACATTTTGGCCCTGTTGTCCCAAACTGCCCCAGCACTTCCCACATTGCTCAAAGTGGCTAGCTTTCATCCCAACACAGTTTATAGGGCCATACGGTACATAGTTTTCAAGTTACAGACTAAGCTAAGCAAAAGTGAACCAGGCCTTTTTACTGTGAAAATGGCACTTTGGGACTGTGAAAGTGACATTTTGGCCCCGTTCATTCCCTGTTGTCCCAAACTGCCCCAGCTCTTGCCACAATGCTCAAAGTGGCTAGCTTTCATCCCAACACAGTTTATAGGGCCATACGGTACATAGTTTTCAAGTTACAGACTAAGCTAAGCAAAAGTGAACCAGGCCTTTTTACTGTGAAAATGGCACTTTGGGACTGTGAAAGTGACATTTTGGCCCTGTTGTCCCAAACTGCCCCAGCACTTCCCACATTGCTCAAAGTGGCTAGCTTTCATCCCAACACAGTTTATAGGGCCATACGGTACATAGTTTTCAAGTTACAGACTAAGCTAAGCAAAAGTGAACCAGGCCTTTTTACTGTGAAAATGGCACTTTGGGACTGTGAAAGTGACATTTTGGCCCTGTTGTCCCAAACTGCCCCAGCACTTCCCACATTGCTCAAAGTGGCTAGCTTTCATCCCAACACAGTTTATAGGGCCATACGGTACATAGTTTTCAAGTTACAGACTAAGCTAAGCAAAAGTGAACCAGGCCTTTTTACTGTGAAAATGGCACTTTGGGACTGTGAAAGTGACATTTTGGCCCGTTCATTCCCTGTTGTCCCAAACTGCCCCAGCTCTTGCCACAATGCTCAAAGTGGCTAGCTTTCATCCCAACACAGTTTATAGGGCCATACGGTACATAGTTTTCAAGTTACAGACTAAGCTAAGCAAAAGTGAACCAGGCCTTTTTACTGTGAAAATGGCACTTTGGGACTGTGAAAGTGACATTTTGGCCCTGTTGTCCCAAACTGCCCCAGCACTTCCCACATTGCTCAAAGTGGCTAGCTTTCATCCCAACACAGTTTATAGGGCCATACGGTACATAGTTTTCAAGTTACAGACTAAGCTAAGCAAAAGTGAACCAGGCCTTTTTACTGTGAAAACGGCACTTTGGGACTGTGAAAGTGACATTTTGGCCCTGTTGTCCCAAACTGCCCCAGCACTTCCCACATTGCTCAAAGTGGCTAGCTTTCATCCCAACACAGTTTATAGGGCCATACGGTACATAGTTTTCAAGTTACAGACTAAGCTAAGCAAAAGTGAACCAGGCCTTTTTACTGTGAAAACGGCACTTTGGGACTGTGAAAGTGACATTTTGGCCCTGTTGTCCCAAACTGCCCCAGCACTTCCCACATTGCTCAAAGTGGCTAGCTTTCATCCCAACACAGTTTATAGGGCCATACGGTACATAGTTTTCAAGTTACAGACTAAGCTAAGCAAAAGTGAACCAGGCCTTTTTACTGTGAAAACGGCACTTTGGGACTGTGAAAGTGACATTTTGGCCCTGTTGTCCCAAACTGCCCCAGCACTTCCCACATTGCTCAAAGTGGCTAGCTTTCATCCCAACACAGTTTATAGGGCCATACGGTACATAGTTTTCAAGTTACAGACTAAGCTAAGCAAAATGAATCTTTTTTTTTTTACTGTGAAAATGGCACTTTGGGACTGTGAAAGTGACATTTTGGCCCTGTTGTCCCAAACTGCCCCAGCACTTCCCACATTGCTCAAAGTGGCTAGCTTTCATCCCAACACAGTTTATAGGGCCATACGGTACATAGTTTTCAAGTTACAGACTAAGCTAAGCAAAAGTGAACCAGGCCTTTTTACTGTGAAAACGGCACTTTGGGACTGTGAAAGTGACATTTTGGCCCTGTTGTCCCAAACTGCCCCAGCACTTCCCACATTGCTCAAAGTGGCTAGCTTTCATCCCAACACAGTTTATAGGGCCATACGGTACATAGTTTTCAAGTTACAGACTAAGCTAAGCAAAAGTGAACCAGGCCTTTTTACTGTGAAAACGGCACTTTGGGACTGTGAAAGTGACATTTTGGCCCTGTTGTCCCAAACTGCCCCAGCACTTCCCACATTGCTCAAAGTGGCTAGCTTTCATCCCAACACAGTTTATAGGGCCATACGGTACATAGTTTTCAAGTTACAGACTAAGCTAAGCAAAAGTGAACCAGGCCTTTTTACTGTGAAAATGGCACTTTGGGACTGTGAAAGTGACATTTTGGCCCTGTTCGTTCCCTGTTGTCCCAAACTGCCCCAGCTCTTGCCACAATGCTCAAAGTGGCTAGCTTTCATCCCAACACAGTTTATAGGGCCATACGGTACATAGTTTTCAAGTTACAGACTAAGCTAAGCAAAAGTGAACCGGGCCTTTTTACTGTGAAAATGGCACTTTGGGACTGTGAAAGTCACATTTTGGCCCTGTTGTCCCAAACTGCCCCAGCACTTCCCACATTGCTCAAAGTGGCTAGCTTTCATCCCAACACAGTTTATAGGGCCATACGGTACATAGTTTTCAAGTTACAGACTAAGCTAAGCAAAATGAATCTTTTTTTTTTTACTGTGAAAATGGCACTTTGGGACTGTGAAAGTGACATTTTGGCCCTGTTGTCCCAAACTGCCCCAGCACTTCCCACATTGCTCAAAGTGGCTAGCTTTCATCCCAACACAGTTTATAGGGCCATACGGTACATAGTTTTCAAGTTACAGACTAAGCTAAGCAAAAGTGAACCAGGCCTTTTTACTGTGAAAACGGCACTTTGGGACTGTGAAAGTGACATTTTGGCCCTGTTGTCCCAAACTGCCCCAGCACTTCCCACATTGCTCAAAGTGGCTAGCTTTCATCCCAACACAGTTTATAGGGCCATACGGTACATAGTTTTCAAGTTACAGACTAAGCTAAGCAAAAGTGAACCAGGCCTTTTTACTGTGAAAATGGCACTTTGGGACTGTGAAAGTGACATTTTGGCCCCGTTCATTCCCTGTTGTCCCAAACTGCCCCAGCTCTTGCCACAATGCTCAACGTGGCTAGCTTTCATCCCAACACAGTTTATAGGGCCATACGGTACATAGTTTTCAAGTTACAGACTAAGCTAAGCAAAAGTGAACCAGGCCTTTTTACTGTGAAAATGGCACTTTGGGACTGTGAAAGTGACATTTTGGCCCTGTTGTCCCAAACTGCCCCAGCACTTCCCACATTGCTCAAAGTGGCTAGCTTTCATCCCAACACAGTTTATAGGGCCATACGGTACATAGTTTTCAAGTTACAGACTAAGCTAAGCAAAAGTGAACCAGGCCTTTTTACTGTGAAAATGGCACTTTGGGACTGTGAAAGTGACATTTTGGCCCTGTTGTCCCAAACTGCCCCAGCACTTCCCACATTGCTCAAAGTGGCTAGCTTTCATCCCAACACAGTTTATAGGGCCATACGGTACATAGTTTTCAAGTTACAGACTAAGCTAAGCAAAATGAATCTTTTTTTTTTTACTGTGAAAATGGCACTTTGGGACTGTGAAAGTGACATTTTGGCCCTGTTGTCCCAAACTGCCCCAGCACTTCCCACATTGCTCAAAGTGGCTAGCTTTCATCCCAACACAGTTTATAGGGCCATTCGGTACATAGTTTTCAAGTTACAGACTAAGCTAAGCAAAAGTGAACCAGGCCTTTTTACTGTGAAAATGGCACTTTGGGACTGTGAAAGTGACATTTTGGCCCTGTTGTCCCAAACTGCCCCAGCACTTCCCACATTGCTCAAAGTGGCTAGCTTTCATCCCAACACAGTTTATAGGGCCATACGGTACATAGTTTTCAAGTTACAGACTAAGCTAAGCAAAAGTGAACCAGGCCTTTTTACTGTGAAAACGGCACTTTGGGACTGTGAAAGTGACATTTTGGCCCTGTTGTCCCAAACTGCCCCAGCACTTCCCACATTGCTCAAAGTGGCTAGCTTTCATCCCAACACAGTTTATAGGGCCATACGGTACATAGTTTTCAAGTTACAGACTAAGCTAAGCAAAAGTGAACCAGGCCTTTTTACTGTGAAAATGGCACTTTGGGACTGTGAAAGTGACATTTTGGCCCTGTTGTCCCAAACTGCCCCAGCACTTCCCACATTGCTCAAAGTGGCTAGCTTTCATCCCAACACAGTTTATAGGGCCATACGGTACATAGTTTTCAAGTTACAGACTAAGCTAAGCAAAAGTGAACCAGGCCTTTTTACTGTGAAAATGGCACTTTGGGACTGTGAAAGTGACATTTTGGCCCTGTTGTCCCAAACTGCCCCAGCACTTCCCACATTGCTCAAAGTGGCTAGCTTTCATCCCAACACAGTTTATAGGGCCATACGGTACATAGTTTTCAAGTTACAGACTAAGCTAAGCAAAATGAATCTTTTTTTTTTTACTGTGAAAATGGCACTTTGGGACTGTGAAAGTGACATTTTGGCCCTGTTGTCCCAAACTGCCCCAGCACTTCCCACATTGCTCAAAGTGGCTAGCTTTCATCCCAACACAGTTTATAGGGCCATTCGGTACATAGTTTTCAAGTTACAGACTAAGCTAAGCAAAAGTGAACCAGGCCTTTTTACTGTGAAAATGGCACTTTGGGACTGTGAAAGTGACATTTTGGCCCTGTTGTCCCAAACTGCCCCAGCACTTCCCACATTGCTCAAAGTGGCTAGCTTTCATCCCAACACAGTTTATAGGGCCATACGGTACATAGTTTTCAAGTTACAGACTAAGCTAAGCAAAAGTGAACCAGGCCTTTTTACTGTGAAAATGGCACTTTGGGACTGTGAAAGTGACATTTTGGCCCTGTTGTCCCAAACTGCCCCAGCACTTCCCACATTGCTCAAAGTGGCTAGCTTTCATCCCAACACAGTTTATAGGGCCATACGGTACATAGTTTTCAAGTTACAGACTAAGCTAAGCAAAATGAATCTTTTTTTTTTTACTGTGAAAATGGCACTTTGGGACTGTGAAAGTGACATTTTGGCCCTGTTGTCCCAAACTGCCCCAGCACTTCCCACATTGCTCAAAGTGGCTAGCTTTCATCCCAACACAGTTTATAGGGCCATACGGTACATAGTTTTCAAGTTACAGACTAAGCTAAGCAAAAGTGAACCAGGCCTTTTTACTGTGAAAACGGCACTTTGGGACTGTGAAAGTGACATTTTGGCCCTGTTGTCCCAAACTGCCCCAGCACTTCCCACATTGCTCAAAGTGGCTAGCTTTCATCCCAACACAGTTTATAGGGCCATACGGTACATAGTTTTCAAGTTACAGACTAAGCTAAGCAAAATGAATCTTTTTTTTTTTACTGTGAAAATGGCACTTTGGGACTGTGAAAGTGACATTTTGGCCCTGTTGTCCCAAACTGCCCCAGCACTTCCCACATTGCTCAAAGTGGCTAGCTTTCATCCCAACACAGTTTATAGGGCCATACGGTACATAGTTTTCAAGTTACAGACTAAGCTAAGCAAAAGTGAACCAGGCCTTTTTACTGTGAAAATGGCACTTTGGGACTGTGAAAGTGACATTTTGGCCCCGTTCATTCCCTGTTGTCCCAAACTGCCCCAGCTCTTGCCACAATGCTCAAAGTGGCTAGCTTTCATCCCAACACAGTTTATAGGGCCATACAGTACATAGTTTTCAAGTTACAGACTAAGCTAAGCAAAAGTGAACCAGGCCTTTTTACTGTGAAAATGGCACTTTGGGACTGTGAAAGTGACATTTTGGCCCTGTTGTCCCAAACTGCCCCAGCACTTCCCACATTGCTCAAAGTGGCTAGCTTTCATCCCAACACAGTTTATAGGGCCATACGGTACATAGTTTTCAAGTTACAGACTAAGCTAAGCAAAAGTGAACCAGGCCTTTTTACTGTGAAAACGGCACTTTGGGACTGTGAAAGTGACATTTTGGCCCTGTTGTCCCAAACTGCCCCAGCACTTCCCACATTGCTCAAAGTGGCTAGCTTTCATCCCAACACAGTTTATAGGGCCATACGGTACATAGTTTTCAAGTTACAGACTAAGCTAAGCAAAAGTGAACCAGGCCTTTTTACTGTGAAAACGGCACTTTGGGACTGTGAAAGTGACATTTTGGCCCTGTTGTCCCAAACTGCCCCAGCACTTCCCACATTGCTCAAAGTGGCTAGCTTTCATCCCAACACAGTTTATAGGGCCATACGGTACATAGTTTTCAAGTTACAGACTAAGCTAAGCAAAAGTGAACCAGGCCTTTTTACTGTGAAAACGGCACTTTGGGACTGTGAAAGTGACATTTTGGCCCTGTTGTCCCAAACTGCCCCAGCACTTCCCACATTGCTCAAAGTGGCTAGCTTTCATCCCAACACAGTTTATAGGGCCATACGGTACATAGTTTTCAAGTTACAGACTAAGCTAAGCAAAAGTGAACCAGGCCTTTTTACTGTGAAAACGGCACTTTGGGACTGTGAAAGTGACATTTTGGCCCTGTTGTCCCAAACTGCCCCAGCACTTCCCACATTGCTCAAAGTGGCTAGCTTTCATCCCAACACAGTTTATAGGGCCATACGGTACATAGTTTTCAAGTTACAGACTAAGCTAAGCAAAAGTGAACCAGGCCTTTTTACTGTGAAAACGGCACTTTGGGACTGTGAAAGTGACATTTTGGCCCTGTTGTCCCAAACTGCCCCAGCACTTCCCACATTGCTCAAAGTGGCTAGCTTTCATCCCAACACAGTTTATAGGGCCATACGGTACATAGTTTTCAAGTTACAGACTAAGCTAAGCAAAAGTGAACCAGGCCTTTTTACTGTGAAAACGGCACTTTGGGACTGTGAAAGTGACATTTTGGCCCTGTTGTCCCAAACTGCCCCAGCACTTCCCACATTGCTCAAAGTGGCTAGCTTTCATCCCAACACAGTTTATAGGGCCATACGGTACATAGTTTTCAAGTTACAGACTAAGCTAAGCAAAAGTGAACCAGGCCTTTTTACTGTGAAAACGGCACTTTGGGACTGTGAAAGTGACATTTTGGCCCTGTTGTCCCAAACTGCCCCAGCACTTCCCACATTGCTCAAAGTGGCTAGCTTTCATCCCAACACAGTTTATAGGGCCATACGGTACATAGTTTTCAAGTTACAGACTAAGCTAAGCAAAATGAATCTTTTTTTTTTTACTGTGAAAATGGCACTTTGGGACTGTGAAAGTGACATTTTGGCCCTGTTGTCCCAAACTGCCCCAGCACTTCCCACATTGCTCAAAGTGGCTAGCTTTCATCCCAACACAGTTTATAGGGCCATACGGTACATAGTTTTCAAGTTACAGACTAAGCTAAGCAAAAGTGAACCAGGCCTTTTTACTGTGAAAATGGCACTTTGGGACTGTGAAAGTGACATTTTGGCCCTGTTGTCCCAAACTGCCCCAGCACTTCCCACATTGCTCAAAGTGGCTAGCTTTCATCCCAACACAGTTTATAGGGCCATACGGTACATAGTTTTCAAGTTACAGACTAAGCTAAGCAAAATGAATCTTTTTTTTTTTACTGTGAAAATGGCACTTTGGGACTGTGAAAGTGACATTTTGGCCCTGTTGTCCCAAACTGCCCCAGCACTTCCCACATTGCTCAAAGTGGCTAGCTTTCATCCCAACACAGTTTATAGGGCCATACGGTACATAGTTTTCAAGTTACAGACTAAGCTAAGCAAAAGTGAACCAGGCCTTTTTACTGTGAAAACGGCACTTTGGGACTGTGAAAGTGACATTTTGGCCCTGTTGTCCCAAACTGCCCCAGCACTTCCCACATTGCTCAAAGTGGCTAGCTTTCATCCCAACACAGTTTATAGGGCCATACGGTACATAGTTTTCAAGTTACAGACTAAGCTAAGCAAAATGAATCTTTTTTTTTTACTGTGAAAATGGCACTTTGGGACTGTGAAAGTGACATTTTGGCCCTGTTGTCCCAAACTGCCCCAGCACTTCCCACATTGCTCAAAGTGGCTAGCTTTCATCCCAACACAGTTTATAGGGCCATACGGTACATAGTTTTCAAGTTACAGACTAAGCTAAGCAAAAGTGAACCAGGCCTTTTTACTGTGAAAATGGCACTTTGGGACTGTGAAAGTGACATTTTGGCCCTGTTGTCCCAAACTGCCCCAGCACTTCCCACATTGCTCAAAGTGGCTAGCTTTCATCCCAACACAGTTTATAGGGCCATACGGTACATAGTTTTCAAGTTACAGACTAAGCTAAGCAAAAGTGAACCAGGCCTTTTTACTGTGAAAATGGCACTTTGGGACTGTGAAAGTGACATTTTGGCCCCGTTCATTCCCTGTTGTCCCAAACTGCCCCAGCTCTTGCCACAATGCTCAAAGTGGCTAGCTTTCATCCCAACACAGTTTATAGGGCCATACGGTACATAGTTTTCAAGTTACAGACTAAGCTAAGCAAAAGTGAACCAGGCCTTTTTACTGTGAAAATGGCACTTTGGGACTGTGAAAGTGACATTTTGGCCCTGTTGTCCCAAACTGCCCCAGCACTTCCCACATTGCTCAAAGTGGCTAGCTTTCATCCCAACACAGTTTATAGGGCCATACGGTACATAGTTTTCAAGTTACAGACTAAGCTAAGCAAAATGAATCTTTTTTTTTTTACTGTGAAAATGGCACTTTGGGACTGTGAAAGTGACATTTTGGCCCTGTTGTCCCAAACTGCCCCAGCACTTCCCACATTGCTCAAAGTGGCTAGCTTTCATCCCAACACAGTTTATAGGGCCATACGGTACATAGTTTTCAAGTTACAGACTAAGCTAAGCAAAAGTGAACCAGGCCTTTTTACTGTGAAAACGGCACTTTGGGACTGTGAAAGTGACATTTTGGCCCTGTTGTCCCAAACTGCCCCAGCACTTCCCACATTGCTCAAAGTGGCTAGCTTTCATCCCAACACAGTTTATAGGGCCATACGGTACATAGTTTTCAAGTTACAGACTAAGCTAAGCAAAAGTGAACCAGGCCTTTTTACTGTGAAAATGGCACTTTGGGACTGTGAAAGTGACATTTTGGCCCTGTTGTCCCAAACTGCCCCAGCACTTCCCACATTGCTCAAAGTGGCTAGCTTTCATCCCAACACAGTTTATAGGGCCATACGGTACATAGTTTTCAAGTTACAGACTAAGCTAAGCAAAAGTGAACCAGGCCTTTTTACTGTGAAAATGGCACTTTGGGACTGTGAAAGTGACATTTTGGCCCCGTTCATTCCCTGTTGTCCCAAACTGCCCCAGCTCTTGCCACAATGCTCAAAGTGGCTAGCTTTCATCCCAACACAGTTTATAGGGCCATACGGTACATAGTTTTCAAGTTACAGACTAAGCTAAGCAAAAGTGAACCAGGCCTTTTTACTGTGAAAATGGCACTTTGGGACTGTGAAAGTGACATTTTGGCCCTGTTGTCCCAAACTGCCCCAGCACTTCCCACATTGCTCAAAGTGGCTAGCTTTCATCCCAACACAGTTTATAGGGCCATACGGTACATAGTTTTCAAGTTACAGACTAAGCTAAGCAAAAGTGAACCAGGCCTTTTTACTGTGAAAACGGCACTTTGGGACTGTGAAAGTGACATTTTGGCCCTGTTGTCCCAAACTGCCCCAGCACTTCCCACATTGCTCAAAGTGGCTAGCTTTCATCCCAACACAGTTTATAGGGCCATACGGTACATAGTTTTCAAGTTACAGACTAAGCTAAGCAAAATGAATCTTTTTTTTTTTACTGTGAAAATGGCACTTTGGGACTGTGAAAGTGACATTTTGGCCCTGTTGTCCCAAACTGCCCCAGCACTTCCCACATTGCTCAAAGTGGCTAGCTTTCATCCCAACACAGTTTATAGGGCCATACGGTACATAGTTTTCAAGTTACAGACTAAGCTAAGCAAAAGTGAACCAGGCCTTTTTACTGTGAAAACGGCACTTTGGGACTGTGAAAGTGACATTTTGGCCCTGTTGTCCCAAACTGCCCCAGCACTTCCCACATTGCTCAAAGTGGCTAGCTTTCATCCCAACACAGTTTATAGGGCCATACGGTACATAGTTTTCAAGTTACAGACTAAGCTAAGCAAAAGTGAACCAGGCCTTTTTACTGTGAAAATGGCACTTTGGGACTGTGAAAGTGACATTTTGGCCCCGTTCATTCCCTGTTGTCCCAAACTGCCCCAGCTCTTGCCACAATGCTCAACGTGGCTAGCTTTCATCCCAACACAGTTTATAGGGCCATACGGTACATAGTTTTCAAGTTACAGACTAAGCTAAGCAAAAGTGAACCAGGCCTTTTTACTGTGAAAATGGCACTTTGGGACTGTGAAAGTGACATTTTGGCCCTGTTGTCCCAAACTGCCCCAGCACTTCCCACATTGCTCAAAGTGGCTAGCTTTCATCCCAACACAGTTTATAGGGCCATACGGTACATAGTTTTCAAGTTACAGACTAAGCTAAGCAAAAGTGAACCAGGCCTTTTTACTGTGAAAATGGCACTTTGGGACTGTGAAAGTGACA
The DNA here is from genome assembly GCF_963924005.1 of Protomyctophum bolini. Classification (NCBI taxonomy): domain Eukaryota; kingdom Metazoa; phylum Chordata; class Actinopteri; order Myctophiformes; family Myctophidae; genus Protomyctophum; species Protomyctophum bolini. Next base: position 211,236 of record NW_027665378.1, on the reverse strand, counting down.
TTTTGGCCCTGTTGTCCCAAACTGCCCCAGCACTTCCCACATTGCTCAAAGTGGCTAGCTTTCATCCCAACACAGTTTATAGGGCCATACGGTACATAGTTTTCAAGTTACAGACTAAGCTAAGCAAAATGAATCTTTTTTTTTTTACTGTGAAAATGGCACGAAAATGGCACTTTGGGACTGTGAAAGTGACATTTTGGCCCTGTTGTCCCAAACTGCCCCAGCACTTCCCACATTGCTCAAAGTGGCTAGCTTTCATCCCAACACAGTTTATAGGGCCATACGGTACATAGTTTTCAAGTTACAGACTAAGCTAAGCAAAATGAATCTTTTTTTTTTTACTGTGAAAATGGCACTTTGGGACTGTGAAAGTGACATTTTGGCCCTGTTGTCCCAAACTGCCCCAGCACTTCCCACATTGCTCAAAGTGGCTAGCTTTCATCCCAACACAGTTTATAGGGCCATACGGTACATAGTTTTCAAGTTACAGACTAAGCTAAGCAAAAGTGAACCAGGCCTTTTTACTGTGAAAATGGCACTTTGGGACTGTGAAAGTGACATTTTGGCCCTGTTGTCCCAAACTGCCCCAGCACTTCCCACATTGCTCAAAGTGGCTAGCTTTCATCCCAACACAGTTTATAGGGCCATACGGTACATAGTTTTCAAGTTACAGACTAAGCTAAGCAAAAGTGAACCAGGCCTTTTTACTGTGAAAATGGCACTTTGGGACTGTGAAAGTGACATTTTGGCCCCGTTCATTCCCTGTTGTCCCAAACTGCCCCAGCTCTTGCCACAATGCTCAAAGTGGCTAGCTTTCATCCCAACACAGTTTATAGGGCCATACGGTACATAGTTTTCAAGTTACAGACTAAGCTAAGCAAAAGTGAACCAGGCCTTTTTACTGTGAAAATGGCACTTTGGGACTGTGAAAGTGACATTTTGGCCCTGTTGTCCCAAACTGCCCCAGCACTTCCCACATTGCTCAAAGTGGCTAGCTTTCATCCCAACACAGTTTATAGGGCCATACGGTACATAGTTTTCAAGTTACAGACTAAGCTAAGCAAAAGTGAACCAGGCCTTTTTACTGTGAAAATGGCACTTTGGGACTGTGAAAGTGACATTTTGGCCCTGTTGTCCCAAACTGCCCCAGCACTTCCCACATTGCTCAAAGTGGCTAGCTTTCATCCCAACACAGTTTATAGGGCCATACGGTACATAGTTTTCAAGTTACAGACTAAGCTAAGCAAAATGAATCTTTTTTTTTTTACTGTGAAAATGGCACTTTGGGACTGTGAAAGTGACATTTTGGCCCTGTTGTCCCAAACTGCCCCAGCACTTCCCACATTGCTCAAAGTGGCTAGCTTTCATCCCAACACAGTTTATAGGGCCATACGGTACATAGTTTTCAAGTTACAGACTAAGCTAAGCAAAAGTGAACCAGGCCTTTTTACTGTGAAAATGGCACTTTGGGACTGTGAAAGTGACATTTTGGCCCCGTTCATTCCCTGTTGTCCCAAACTGCCCCAGCTCTTGCCACAATGCTCAAAGTGGCTAGCTTTCATCCCAACACAGTTTATAGGGCCATACGGTACATAGTTTTCAAGTTACAGACTAAGCTAAGCAAAAGTGAACCAGGCCTTTTTACTGTGAAAATGGCACTTTGGGACTGTGAAAGTGACATTTTGGCCCTGTTGTAGCACTTCCCACATTGCTCAAAGTGGCTAGCTTTCATCCCAACACAGTTTATAGGGCCATACGGTACATAGTTTTCAAGTTACAGACTAAGCTAAGCAAAAGTGAACCAGGCCTTTTTACTGTGAAAATGGCACTTTGGGACTGTGAAAGTGACATTTTGGCCCTGTTGTCCCAAACTGCCCCAGCACTTCCCACATTGCTCAAAGTGGCTAGCTTTCATCCCAACACAGTTTATAGGGCCATACGGTACATAGTTTTCAAGTTACAGACTAAGCTAAGCAAAATGAATCTTTTTTTTTTTACTGTGAAAATGGCACTTTGGGACTGTGAAAGTGACATTTTGGCCCTGTTGTCCCAAACTGCCCCAGCACTTCCCACATTGCTCAAAGTGGCTAGCTTTCATCCCAACACAGTTTATAGGGCCATACGGTACATAGTTTTCAAGTTACAGACTAAGCTAAGCAAAAGTGAACCAGGCCTTTTTACTGTGAAAATGGCACTTTGGGACTGTGAAAGTGACATTTTGGCCCCGTTCATTCCCTGTTGTCCCAAACTGCCCCAGCTCTTGCCACAATGCTCAAAGTGGCTAGCTTTCATCCCAACACAGTTTATAGGGCCATACGGTACATAGTTTTCAAGTTACAGACTAAGCTAAGCAAAAGTGAACCAGGCCTTTTTACTGTGAAAACGGCACTTTGGGACTGTGAAAGTGACATTTTGGCCCTGTTGTCCCAAACTGCCCCAGCACTTCCCACATTGCTCAAAGTGGCTAGCTTTCATCCCAACACAGTTTATAGGGCCATACGGTACATAGTTTTCAAGTTACAGACTAAGCTAAGCAAAAGTGAACCAGGCCTTTTTACTGTGAAAATGGCACTTTGGGACTGTGAAAGTGACATTTTGGCCCCGTTCATTCCCTGTTGTCCCAAACTGCCCCAGCTCTTGCCACAATGCTCAACGTGGCTAGCTTTCATCCCAACACAGTTTATAGGGCCATACGGTACATAGTTTTCAAGTTACAGACTAAGCTAAGCAAAAGTGAACCAGGCCTTTTTACTGTGAAAATGGCACTTTGGGACTGTGAAAGTGACATTTTGGCCCTGTTGTCCCAAACTGCCCCAGCACTTCCCACATTGCTCAAAGTGGCTAGCTTTCATCCCAACACAGTTTATAGGGCCATACGGTACATAGTTTTCAAGTTACAGACTAAGCTAAGCAAAAGTGAACCAGGCCTTTTTACTGTGAAAATGGCACTTTGGGACTGTGAAAGTGACATTTTGGCCCTGTTGTCCCAAACTGCCCCAGCACTTCCCACATTGCTCAAAGTGGCTAGCTTTCATCCCAACACAGTTTATAGGGCCATACGGTACATAGTTTTCAAGTTACAGACTAAGCTAAGCAAAATGAATCTTTTTTTTTTTACTGTGAAAATGGCACTTTGGGACTGTGAAAGTGACATTTTGGCCCTGTTGTCCCAAACTGCCCCAGCACTTCCCACATTGCTCAAAGTGGCTAGCTTTCATCCCAACACAGTTTATAGGGCCATACGGTACATAGTTTTCAAGTTACAGACTAAGCTAAGCAAAAGTGAACCAGGCCTTTTTACTGTGAAAATGGCACTTTGGGACTGTGAAAGTGACATTTTGGCCCTGTTGTCCCAAACTGCCCCAGCACTTCCCACATTGCTCAAAGTGGCTAGCTTTCATCCCAACACAGTTTATAGGGCCATACGGTACATAGTTTTCAAGTTACAGACTAAGCTAAGCAAAAGTGAACCAGGCCTTTTTACTGTGAAAATGGCACTTTGGGACTGTGAAAGTGACATTTTGGCCCCGTTCATTCCCTGTTGTCCCAAACTGCCCCAGCTCTTGCCACAATGCTCAAAGTGGCTAGCTTTCATCCCAACACAGTTTATAGGGCCATACGGTACATAGTTTTCAAGTTACAGACTAAGCTAAGCAAAAGTGAACCAGGCCTTTTTACTGTGAAAATGGCACTTTGGGACTGTGAAAGTGACATTTTGGCCCTGTTGTCCCAAACTGCCCCAGCACTTCCCACATTGCTCAAAGTGGCTAGCTTTCATCCCAACACAGTTTATAGGGCCATACGGTACATAGTTTTCAAGTTACAGACTAAGCTAAGCAAAAGTGAACCAGGCCTTTTTACTGTGAAAATGGCACTTTGGGACTGTGAAAGTGACATTTTGGCCCTGTTGTCCCAAACTGCCCCAGCACTTCCCACATTGCTCAAAGTGGCTAGCTTTCATCCCAACACAGTTTATAGGGCCATACGGTACATAGTTTTCAAGTTACAGACTAAGCTAAGCAAAAGTGAACCAGGCCTTTTTACTGTGAAAATGGCACTTTGGGACTGTGAAAGTGACATTTTGGCCCTGTTGTCCCAAACTGCCCCAGCACTTCCCACATTGCTCAAAGTGGCTAGCTTTCATCCCAACACAGTTTATAGGGCCATACGGTACATAGTTTTCAAGTTACAGACTAAGCTAAGCAAAAGTGAACCAGGCCTTTTTACTGTGAAAACGGCACTTTGGGACTGTGAAAGTGACATTTTGGCCCTGTTGTCCCAAACTGCCCCAGCACTTCCCACATTGCTCAAAGTGGCTAGCTTTCATCCCAACACAGTTTATAGGGCCATACGGTACATAGTTTTCAAGTTACAGACTAAGCTAAGCAAAAGTGAACCAGGCCTTTTTACTGTGAAAACGGCACTTTGGGACTGTGAAAGTGACATTTTGGCCCTGTTGTCCCAAACTGCCCCAGCACTTCCCACATTGCTCAAAGTGGCTAGCTTTCATCCCAACACAGTTTATAGGGCCATACGGTACATAGTTTTCAAGTTACAGACTAAGCTAAGCAAAATGAATCTTTTTTTTTTTACTGTGAAAATGGCACTTTGGGACTGTGAAAGTGACATTTTGGCCCTGTTGTCCCAAACTGCCCCAGCACTTCCCACATTGCTCAAAGTGGCTAGCTTTCATCCCAACACAGTTTATAGGGCCATACGGTACATAGTTTTCAAGTTACAGACTAAGCTAAGCAAAAGTGAACCAGGCCTTTTTACTGTGAAAACGGCACTTTGGGACTGTGAAAGTGACATTTTGGCCCTGTTGTCCCAAACTGCCCCAGCACTTCCCACATTGCTCAAAGTGGCTAGCTTTCATCCCAACACAGTTTATAGGGCCATACGGTACATAGTTTTCAAGTTACAGACTAAGCTAAGCAAAAGTGAACCAGGCCTTTTTACTGTGAAAACGGCACTTTGGGACTGTGAAAGTGACATTTTGGCCCTGTTGTCCCAAACTGCCCCAGCACTTCCCACATTGCTCAAAGTGGCTAGCTTTCATCCCAACACAGTTTATAGGGCCATACGGTACATAGTTTTCAAGTTACAGACTAAGCTAAGCAAAAGTGAACCAGGCCTTTTTACTGTGAAAACGGCACTTTGGGACTGTGAAAGTGACATTTTGGCCCTGTTGTCCCAAACTGCCCCAGCACTTCCCACATTGCTCAAAGTGGCTAGCTTTCATCCCAACACAGTTTATAGGGCCATACGGTACATAGTTTTCAAGTTACAGACTAAGCTAAGCAAAAGTGAACCAGGCCTTTTTACTGTGAAAACGGCACTTTGGGACTGTGAAAGTGACATTTTGGCCCTGTTGTCCCAAACTGCCCCAGCACTTCCCACATTGCTCAAAGTGGCTAGCTTTCATCCCAACACAGTTTATAGGGCCATACGGTACATAGTTTTCAAGTTACAGACTAAGCTAAGCAAAAGTGAACCAGGCCTTTTTACTGTGAAAACGGCACTTTGGGACTGTGAAAGTGACATTTTGGCCCTGTTGTCCCAAACTGCCCCAGCACTTCCCACATTGCTCAAAGTGGCTAGCTTTCATCCCAACACAGTTTATAGGGCCATACGGTACATAGTTTTCAAGTTACAGACTAAGCTAAGCAAAATGAATCTTTTTTTTTTTACTGTGAAAATGGCACTTTGGGACTGTGAAAGTGACATTTTGGCCCTGTTGTCCCAAACTGCCCCAGCACTTCCCACATTGCTCAAAGTGGCTAGCTTTCATCCCAACACAGTTTATAGGGCCATTCGGTACATAGTTTTCAAGTTACAGACTAAGCTAAGCAAAAGTGAACCAGGCCTTTTTACTGTGAAAATGGCACTTTGGGACTGTGAAAGTGACATTTTCGCCCTGTTGTCCCAAACTGCCCCAGCACTTCCCACATTGCTCAAAGTGGCTAGCTTTCATCCCAACACAGTTTATAGGGCCATACGGTACATAGTTTTCAAGTTACAGACTAAGCTAAGCAAAAGTGAACCAGGCCTTTTTACTGTGAAAATGGCACTTTGGGACTGTGAAAGTGACATTTTGGCCCTGTTGTCCCAAACTGCCCCAGCACTTCCCACATTGCTCAAAGTGGCTAGCTTTCATCCCAACACAGTTTATAGGGCCATACGGTACATAGTTTTCAAGTTACAGACTAAGCTAAGCAAAATGAATCTTTTTTTTTTTACTGTGAAAATGGCACTTTGGGACTGTGAAAGTGACATTTTGGCCCTGTTGTCCCAAACTGCCCCAGCACTTCCCACATTGCTCAAAGTGGCTAGCTTTCATCCCAACACAGTTTATAGGGCCATACGGTACATAGTTTTCAAGTTACAGACTAAGCTAAGCAAAAGTGAACCAGGCCTTTTTACTGTGAAAATGGCACTTTGGGACTGTGAAAGTGACATTTTGGCCCCGTTCATTCCCTGTTGTCCCAAACTGCCCCAGCTCTTGCCACAATGCTCAACGTGGCTAGCTTTCATCCCAACACAGTTTATAGGGCCATACGGTACATAGTTTTCAAGTTACAGACTAAGCTAAGCAAAAGTGAACCAGGCCTTTTTACTGTGAAAATGGCACTTTGGGACTGTGAAAGTGACATTTTGGCCCTGTTGTCCCAAACTGCCCCAGCACTTCCCACATTGCTCAAAGTGGCTAGCTTTCATCCCAACACAGTTTATAGGGCCATACGGTACATAGTTTTCAAGTTACAGACTAAGCTAAGCAAAAGTGAACCAGGCCTTTTTACTGTGAAAATGGCACTTTGGGACTGTGAAAGTGACATTTTGGCCCTGTTGTCCCAAACTGCCCCAGCACTTCCCACATTGCTCAAAGTGGCTAGCTTTCATCCCAACACAGTTTATAGGGCCATACGGTACATAGTTTTCAAGTTACAGACTAAGCTAAGCAAAATGAATCTTTTTTTTTTTACTGTGAAAATGGCACTTTGGGACTGTGAAAGTGACATTTTGGCCCTGTTGTCCCAAACTGCCCCAGCACTTCCCACATTGCTCAAAGTGGCTAGCTTTCATCCCAACACAGTTTATAGGGCCATTCGGTACATAGTTTTCAAGTTACAGACTAAGCTAAGCAAAAGTGAACCAGGCCTTTTTACTGTGAAAATGGCACTTTGGGACTGTGAAAGTGACATTTTGGCCCTGTTGTCCCAAACTGCCCCAGCACTTCCCACATTGCTCAAAGTGGCTAGCTTTCATCCCAACACAGTTTATAGGGCCATACGGTACATAGTTTTCAAGTTACAGACTAAGCTAAGCAAAAGTGAACCAGGCCTTTTTACTGTGAAAATGGCACTTTGGGACTGTGAAAGTGACATTTTGGCCCTGTTGTCCCAAACTGCCCCAGCACTTCCCACATTGCTCAAAGTGGCTAGCTTCCATCCCAACACAGTTTATAGGGCCATACGGTACATAGTTTTCAAGTTACAGACTAAGCTAAGCAAAATGAATCTTTTTTTTTTTACTGTGAAAATGGCACTTTGGGACTGTGAAAGTGACATTTTGGCCCTGTTGTCCCAAACTGCCCCAGCACTTCCCACATTGCTCAAAGTGGCTAGCTTTCATCCCAACACAGTTTATAGGGCCATACGGTACATAGTTTTCAAGTTACAGACTAAGCTAAGCAAAAGTGAACCAGGCCTTTTTACTGTGAAAACGGCACTTTGGGACTGTGAAAGTGACATTTTGGCCCTGTTGTCCCAAACTGCCCCAGCACTTCCCACATTGCTCAAAGTGGCTAGCTTTCATCCCAACACAGTTTATAGGGCCATACGGTACATAGTTTTCAAGTTACAGACTAAGCTAAGCAAAATGAATCTTTTTTTTTTTACTGTGAAAATGGCACTTTGGGACTGTGAAAGTGACATTTTGGCCCTGTTGTCCCAAACTGCCCCAGCACTTCCCACATTGCTCAAAGTGGCTAGCTTTCATCCCAACACAGTTTATAGGGCAATACGGTACATAGTTTTCAAGTTACAGACTAAGCTAAGCAAAAGTGAACCAGGCCTTTTTACTGTGAAAACGGCACTTTGGGACTGTGAAAGTGACATTTTGGCCCTGTTGTCCCAAACTGCCCCAGCACTTCCCACATTGCTCAAAGTGGCTAGCTTTCATCCCAACACAGTTTATAGGGCCATACGGTACATAGTTTTCAAGTTACAGACTAAGCTAAGCAAAAGTGAACCAGGCCTTTTTACTGTGAAAATGGCACTTTGGGACTGTGAAAGTGACATTTTGGCCCCGTTCATTCCCTGTTGTCCCAAACTGCCCCAGCTCTTGCCACAATGCTCAACGTGGCTAGCTTTCATCCCAACACAGTTTATAGGGCCATACGGTACATAGTTTTCAAGTTACAGACTAAGCTAAGCAAAAGTGAACCAGGCCTTTTTACTGTGAAAATGGCACTTTGGGACTGTGAAAGTGACATTTTGGCCCTGTTGTCCCAAACTGCCCCAGCACTTCCCACATTGCTCAAAGTGGCTAGCTTTCATCCCAACACAGTTTATAGGGCCATACGGTACATAGTTTTCAAGTTACAGACTAAGCTAAGCAAAAGTGAACCAGGCCTTTTTACTGTGAAAACGGCACTTTGGGACTGTGAAAGTGACATTTTGGCCATGTTGTCACAAACTGCCCCAGCACTTCCCACATTGCTCAACGTGGCTAGCTTTCATCCCAACACAGTTTATAGGGCCATACGGTACATAGTTTTCAAGTTACAGACTAAGCTAAGCAAAAGTGAACCAGGCCTTTTTACTGTGAAAATGGCACTTTGGGACTGTGAAAGTGACATTTTGGCCCTGTTGTCCCAAACTGCCCCAGCACTTCCCACATTGCTCAAAGTGGCTAGCTTTCATCCCAACACAGTTTATAGGGCCATACGGTACATAGTTTTCAAGTTACAGACTAAGCTAAGCAAAAGTGAACCAGGCCTTTTTACTGTGAAAACGGCACTTTGGGACTGTGAAAGTGACATTTTGGCCCTGTTGTCCCAAACTGCCCCAGCACTTCCCACATTGCTCAAAGTGGCTAGCTTTCATCCCAACACAGTTTATAGGGCCATACGGTACATAGTTTTCAAGTTACAGACTAAGCTAAGCAAAATGAATCTTTTTTTTTTTACTGTGAAAATGGCACTTTGGGACTGTGAAAGTGACATTTTGGCCCTGTTGTCCCAAACTGCCCCAGCACTTCCCACATTGCTCAAAGTGGCTAGCTTTCATCCCAACACAGTTTATAGGGCCATCGGTACATAGTTTTCAAGTTACAGACTAAGCTAAGCAAAAGTGAACCAGGCCTTTTTACTGTGAAAATGGCACTTTGGGACTGTGAAAGTGACATTTTGGCCCTGTTGTCCCAAACTGCCCCAGCACTTCCCACATTGCTCAAAGTGGCTAGCTTTCATCCCAACACAGTTTATAGGGCCATACGGTACATAGTTTTCAAGTTACAGACTAAGCTAAGCAAAAGTGAACCAGGCCTTTTTACTGTGAAAATGGCACTTTGGGACTGTGAAAGTGACATTTTGGCCCTGTTGTCCCAAACTGCCCCAGCACTTCCCACATTGCTCAAAGTGGCTAGCTTTCATCCCAACACAGTTTATAGGGCCATACGGTACATAGTTTTCAAGTTACAGACTAAGCTAAGCAAAATGAATCTTTTTTTTTTTACTGTGAAAATGGCACTTTGGGACTGTGAAAGTGACATTTTGGCCCTGTTGTCCCAAACTGCCCCAGCACTTCCCACATTGCTCAAAGTGGCTAGCTTTCATCCCAACACAGTTTATAGGGCCATACGGTACATAGTTTTCAAGTTACAGACTAAGCTAAGCAAAAGTGAACCAGGCCTTTTTACTGTGAAAACGGCACTTTGGGACTGTGAAAGTGACATTTTGGCCCTGTTGTCCCAAACTGCCCCAGCACTTCCCACATTGCTCAAAGTGGCTAGCTTTCATCCCAACACAGTTTATAGGGCCATACGGTACATAGTTTTCAAGTTACAGACTAAGCTAAGCAAAATGAATCTTTTTTTTTTTACTGTGAAAATGGCACTTTGGGACTGTGAAAGTGACATTTTGGCCCTGTTGTCCCAAACTGCCCCAGCACTTCCCACATTGCTCAAAGTGGCTAGCTTTCATCCCAACACAGTTTATAGGGCCATACGGTACATAGTTTTCAAGTTACAGACTAAGCTAAGCAAAAGTGAACCAGGCCTTTTTACTGTGAAAATGGCACTTTGGGACTGTGAAAGTGACATTTTGGCCCCGTTCATTCCCTGTTGTCCCAAACTGCCCCAGCTCTTGCCACAATGCTCAACGTGGCTAGCTTTCATCCCAACACAGTTTATAGGGCCATACGGTACATAGTTTTCAAGTTACAGACTAAGCTAAGCAGTGTCAAAACACTTCCGGGTTCGCTTTGCGCCCCCTTCTGGACATTTTAGACAAAACTCTCAAGAGGGAAAAAGATTCGCAGTGGCCTACTTAGTACGTAGGCAAAAGTTTTTTTTTTTTTGAATTTTTTTGTGCAATTTCAATGGCAGACAAATGGTGGCGCTGTTGCCGCTAGGAAGCTCAGAAATCAATGAGGACAACAGATTCCGAATCGGGTCGCCATTACGGAATTTTTGATGTCTCATACTTGTGTCCTGGACGTTCAGAGGCTCCTGGGTCTTATCGGTAAGATTACCGGTAATCTTGCGAACCCCCATTGCCTAACCCTAACCCTAACCCTAACCCTTTAAAGTGCGATAGCTCCTCCCACAAAGGTCGACACGGTCCCATCTTTTAGTATGTTATATAGCTTGTCGAGACGGACATTTGGATATGTGTCTCTCCGCACACGGTCGCACGGTTCCTAACCCTAGGGTTAGCCTTTAAAGTGCGATAGCTCCTCCCACAAAGGTCGACACGGTCCCATCTTTTAGTATGTTATATAGCTTGTCGAGACGGACATTTGGATATGTGTCTCTCCGCACACGGTCGCACGGTTCCTAACCCTAGGGTTAGCCTTTAAAGTGCGATAGCTCCTCCCACAAAGGTCGACACGGTCCCATCTTTTAGTATGTTATATAGCTTGTCGAGACGGACATTTGGATATGTGTCTCTCCGCACACGGTCGCACGGTTCCTAACCCTAGGGTTAGCCTTTAAAGTGCGATAGCTCCTCCCACAAAGGTCAGAAATAAAAGTTAGTCACGTCCACGCGTAGCCATCGATAAGACGAACGCGATGATATGTGGCTCGCTTCTGGTACTCAATTTTAAGTTTAGCATTTCAACCAAAAACACATTCTTAGTGTCAAAACACTTCCGGGTTCGCTTTGCGCCCCCTTCTGGACATTTTAGACAAAACTCTCAAGAGGGAAAAAGATTCGCAGTGGCCTACTTAGTACGTAGGCAAAAGTTTTTTTTTTTTTGAATTTTTTTGTGCAATTTCAATGGCAGACAAATGGTGGCGCTGTTGCCGCTAGGAAGCTCAGAAATCAATGAGGACAACAGATTCCGAATCGGGTCGCCATTACGGAATTTTTGATGTCTCATACTTGTGTCCTGGACTCTCAGAGGCTCCTGAGTCTTATCGGTAAGATTACCGGTAATCTTGCGAACCCCCATTGCCCTAACCCTAACCCTAACCCTAACCCTTTAAAGTGCGATAGCTCCTCCCACAAAGGTCGACACGGTCCCATCTTTTAGTATGTTATATAGCTTGTCGAGACGGACATTTGGATATGTGTCTCTCCGCACACGGTCGCACGGTTCCTAACCCTAGGGTTAGCCTTTAAAGTGCGATAGCTCCTCCCACAAAGGTCGACACGGTCCCATCTTTTAGTATGTTATATAGCTTGTCGAGACGGACATTTGGATATGTGTCTCTCCGCACACGGTCGCACGGTTCCTAACCCTAGGGTTAGCCTTTAAAGTGCGATAGCTCCTCCCACAAAGGTCGACACGGTCCCATCTTTTAGTATGTTATATAGCTTGTCGAGACGGACATTTGGATATGTGTCTCTCCGCACACGGTCGCACGGTTCCTAACCCTAGGGTTAGCCTTTAAAGTGCGATAGCTCCTCCCACAAAGGTCAGAAATAAAAGTTAGTCACGTCCACGCGTAGCCATCGATAAGACGAACGCGATGATATGTGGCTCGCTTCTGGTACTCAATTTTAAGTTTAGCATTTCAACCAAAAACACATTCTTAGCATCGGTAACCCTATAAGCCTTTCGATCAGGTAAAACTAGGGTTATCTAGGGTTAGGGTTAGGGGCTACGGGGGTCGCACGACAATGGCGGACATATCAGATCGTAGGCCTCGGAAAGCTGGAAACGCCAACGTCAATTACTTGTCTGACGGACGTATCGTTCAAGAGCTATCGCGCGTTGAAAACTAACCCTAACCCTAGCCAATTAAGAGAACCGTAAGTCCGTGTGCTGGGAAACACATATCAGCGCGTCCGCCTCGTCGTTCTGAGTCGGAAAATGGTCTCGGTTTTTTACAGAAGTTTTCTGGCGGCTAAGTGGCTATTACACCCACTTCCCGACATCGTAGAGACACGAGACCACCACGGCTGTATTCAGCGGGAAAAAGTGAGTCTAGGGAGCCAACTCCCGACGCTCAAAGACACTCCGAAGACCCAAAGGTCAAGCGTTGACATTTTAGGCTTTATTTTGCGGCCTTGCAGCTTTAAAATTCAATAAGATATTCAAAAAAATTGCTGTCTTCACAAACAAGACTGTTTCTAAATGTTTGAAGCGTCCCGAATCCGATGGAAGTGGTTTCGTAGCTCTCCGACACTGCTAACTCTCCGCCAAATCAAAAGAGACACGTTTTTTCAGCCCCTAGAGCTCAATTATTATTTATTTTTTTCAAACAACACATTTTCTGAATCACTTTTTCATGCCGGATTTAATGGAATTGGTCCCGTCGCTCTACGACACTCCTAAGGTCTGGGGTAAATTTTACTAAGTCCCAGAGCTTGGGGACACCAAAATAAGTGCACTGGGGACTATTACCAGTCGATCCCAAATCACTTGAAACATGCAAAAAAAGAAAAAAAATTAAAAAAAAAGAAAAAAAGAAAAAAAAAGAAAAAAAATTCAAAAAAAAAAAAAAAAAAATCAAAAAAAAAGAAAAAAAAAAAAGAAACTAAACCAAAAAAAAAAAAAAAAAAAAACCTTCTTGATGTGGACTTAGACTTGTCTTAGTACTACAACTACAACCTATCTCAAACCCTCACCCTGAACCTAACCCGCAGACTTGTATACACTAACCCTAACCAGTCTTAGTACTACAACTACTACCTATCTCAAACCCTCACCCTAAACCTAACCCGCAGACTTGTATACACTAAGCCTAACCCTAAAAAAAAAAAAAATAATCTGGAAAAAAACACAAGTGTCAAAACACTTCCGGGTTCGCTTTGCGCCCCCTTCTGGACATTTTAGACAAAACTCTCAAGAGGGAAAAAGATTCGCAGTGGCCTACTTAGTACGTAGGCAAAAGTTTTTTTTTTTTTGAATTTTTTTGTGCAATTTCAATGGCAGACAAATGGTGGCGCTGTTGCCGCTAGGAAGCTCAGAAATCAATGAGGACAACAGATTCCGAATCGGGTCGCCATTACGGAATTTTTGATGTCTCATACTTGTGTTTTGGACTCTCAGAGGCTCCTGAGTCTTATCGGTAGAACCCCCATTACCTAACCCTAAATCTTGAAAATAACACAAGTGTCAAAACACTTCCGGGTTCGCTGTTGCGCCCCCTTCTGGACATTTTAGACAAAACTCTCAAGAGGGAAAAAGATTCGCAGTGGCCTACTTGGTACGTAGGCAAAAGTTTTTTTTTTTTTGAATTTTTTTGTGCAATTTTAATGGCAGACAAATGGTGGCGCTGTTGCCGCTAGGAAGCTCAGAAATCAATGAGGACAACAGATTCCGAATCGGGTCGCCATTACGGAATTTTAGATGTCTCATACTTGTGTCCTGGACGTTCAGAGGCTCCTGGGTCTTATCGGTAAGATTACCGGTAATCTTGCGAACCCCCATTGCCCTAACCCTAACCCTAACCCTAACCCTTTAAAGTGCGATAGCTCCTCCCACAAAGGTCGACACGGTCCCATCTTTTAGTATGTTATATAGCTTGTCGAGACGGACATTTGGATATGTGTCTCTCCGCACACGGTCGCACGGTTCCTAACCCTAGGGTTAGCCTTTAAAGTGCGATAGCTCCTCCCACAAAGGTCGACACGGTCCCATCTTTTAGTATGTTATATAGCTTGTCGAGACGGACATTTGGATATGTGTCTCTCCGCACACGGTCGCACGGTTCCTAACCCTAGGGTTAGCCTTTAAAGTGCGATAGCTCCTCCCACAAAGGTCGACACGGTCCCATCTTTTAGTATGTTATATAGCTTGTCGAGACGGACATTTGGATATGTGTCTCTCCGCACACGGTCGCACGGTTCCTAACCCTAGGGTTAGCCTTTAAAGTGCGATAGCTCCTCCCACAAAGGTCAGAAATAAAAGTTAGTCACGTCCACGCGTAGCCATCGATAAGACGAACGCGATGATATGTGGCTCGCTTCTGGTACTCAATTTTAAGTTTAGCATTTCAACCAAAAACACATTCTTAGCATCGGTAACCCTATAAGCCTTTCGATCAGGTAAAACTAGGGTTATCTAGGGTTAGGGTTAGGGGCTACGGGGGTCGCACGACAATGGCGGACATATCAGATCGTAGGCCTCGGAAAGCTGGAAACGCCAACGTCAATTACTTGTCTGACGGACGTATCGTTCAAGAGCTATCGCGCGTTGAAAACTAACCCTAACCCTAGCCAATTAAGAGAACCGTAAGTCCGTGTGCTGGGAAACACATATCAGCGCGTCCGCCTCGTCGTTCTGAGTCGGAAAATGGTCTCGGTTTTTTACAGAAGTTTTCTGGCGGCTAAGTGGCTATTACACCCACTTCCCGACATCGTAGAGACACGAGACCACCACGGCTGTATTCAGCGGGAAAAAGTGAGTCTAGGGAGCCAACTCCCGACGCTCAAAGACACTCCGAAGACCCAAAGGTCAAGCGTTGACATTTTAGGCTTTATTTTGCGGCCTTGCAGCTTTAAAATTCAATAAGATATTCAAAAAAATTGCTGTCTTCACAAACAAGACTGTTTCTAAATGTTTGAAGCGTCCCGAATCCGATGGAAGTGGTTTCGTAGCTCTCCGACACTGCTAACTCTCCGCCAAATCAAAAGAGACACGTTTTTTCAGCCCCTAGAGCTCAATTATTATTTATTTTTTTCAAACAACACATTTTCTGAATCACTTTTTCATGCCGGATTTAATGGAATTGGTCCCGTCGCTCTACGACACTCCTAAGGTCTGGGGTAAATTTTACTAAGTCCCAGAGCTTGGGGACACCAAAATAAGTGCACTGGGGACTATTACCAGTCGATCCCAAATCACTTGAAACATGCAAAAAAAGAAAAAAAATTAAAAAAAAAGAAAAAAAGAAAAAAAAAGAAAAAAAATTCAAAAAAAAAAAAAAAAAAATCAAAAAAAAAGAAAAAAAAAAAAGAAACTAAACCAAAAAAAAAAAAAAAAAAAAACCTTCTTGATGTGGACTTAGACTTGTCTTAGTACTACAACTACAACCTATCTCAAACCCTCACCCTGAACCTAACCCGCAGACTTGTATACACTAACCCTAACCAGTCTTAGTACTACAACTACTACCTATCTCAAACCCTCACCCTAAACCTAACCCGCAGACTTGTATACACTAAGCCTAACCCTAAAAAAAAAAAAAATAATCTGGAAAAAAACACAAGTGTCAAAACACTTCCGGGTTCGCTTTGCGCCCCCTTCTGGACATTTTAGACAAAACTCTCAAGAGGGAAAAAGATTCGCAGTGGCCTACTTAGTACGTAGGCAAAAGTTTTTTTTTTTTTGAATTTTTTTGTGCAATTTCAATGGCAGACAAATGGTGGCGCTGTTGCCGCTAGGAAGCTCAGAAATCAATGAGGACAACAGATTCCGAATCGGGTCGCCATTACGGAATTTTTGATGTCTCATACTTGTGTTTTGGACTCTCAGAGGCTCCTGAGTCTTATCGGTAGAACCCCCATTACCTAACCCTAAATCTTGAAAATAACACAAGTGTCAAAACACTTCCGGGTTCGCTGTTGCGCCCCCTTCTGGACATTTTAGACAAAACTCTCAAGAGGGAAAAAGATTCGCAGTGGCCTACTTAGTACGTAGGCAAAAGTTTTTTTTTTTTTGAATTTTTTTGTGCAATTTTAATGGCAGACAAATGGTGGCGCTGTTGCCGCTAGGAAGCTCAGAAATCAATGAGGACAACAGATTCCGAATCGGGTCGCCATTACGGAATTTTAGATGTCTCATACTTGTGTCCTGGACGTTCAGAGGCTCCTGGGTCTTATCGGTAAGATTACCGGTAATCTTGCGAACCCCCATTGCCTAACCCTAACCCTAACCCTAACCCTTTAAAGTGCGATAGCTCCTCCCACAAAGGTCGACACGGTCCCATCTTTTAGTATGTTATATAGCTTGTCGAGACGGACATTTGGATATGTGTCTCTCCGCACACGGTCGCACGGTTCCTAACCCTAGGGTTAGCCTTTAAAGTGCGATAGCTCCTCCCACAAAGGTCGACACGGTCCCATCTTTTAGTATGTTATATAGCTTGTCGAGACGGACATTTGGATATGTGTCTCTCCGCACACGGTCGCACGGTTCCTAACCCTAGGGTTAGCCTTTAAAGTGCGATAGCTCCTCCCACAAAGGTCGACACGGTCCCATCTTTTAGTATGTTATATAGCTTGTCGAGACGGACATTTGGATATGTGTCTCTCCGCACACGGTCGCACGGTTCCTAACCCTAGGGTTAGCCTTTAAAGTGCGATAGCTCCTCCCACAAAGGTCAGAAATAAAAGTTAGTCACGTCCACACGTAGCCATCGATAAGACGAACGCGATGATATGTGGCTCGCTTCTGGTACTCAATTTTAAGTTTAGCATTTCAACCAAAAACACATTCTTAGTGTCAAAACACTTCCGGGTTCGCTTTGCGCCCCCTTCTGGACATTTTAGACAAAACTCTCAAGAGGGAAAAAGATTCGCAGTGGCCTACTTAGTACGTAGGCAAAAGTTTTTTTTTTTTTGAATTTTTTTGTGCAATTTCAATGGCAGACAAATGGTGGCGCTGTTGCCGCTAGGAAGCTCAGAAATCAATGAGGACAACAGATTCCGAATCGGGTCGCCATTACGGAATTTTTGATGTCTCATACTTGTGTTTTGGACTCTCAGAGGCTCCTGAGTCTTATCGGTAGAACCCCCATTACCTAACCCTAAATCTTGAAAATAACACAAGTGTCAAAACACTTCCGGGTTCGCTGTTGCGCCCCCTTCTGGACATTTTAGACAAAACTCTCAAGAGGGAAAAAGATTCGCAGTGGCCTACTTAGTACGTAGGCAAAAGTTTTTTTTTTTTTGAATTTTTTTGTGCAATTTTAATGGCAGACAAATGGTGGCGCTGTTGCCGCTAGGAAGCTCAGAAATCAATGAGGACAACAGATTCCGAATCGGGTCGCCATTACGGAATTTTAGATGTCTCATACTTGTGTCCTGGACGTTCAGAGGCTCCTGGGTCTTATCGGTAAGATTACCGGTAATCTTGCGAACCCCCATTGCCTAACCCTAACCCTAACCCTAACCCTTTAAAGTGCGATAGCTCCTCCCACAAAGGTCGACACGGTCCCATCTTTTAGTATGTTATATAGCTTGTCGAGACGGACATTTGGATATGTGTCTCTCCGCACACGGTCGCACGGTTCCTAACCCTAGGGTTAGCCTTTAAAGTGCGATAGCTCCTCCCACAAAGGTCGACACGGTCCCATCTTTTAGTATGTTATATAGCTTGTCGAGACGGACATTTGGATATGTGTCTCTCCGCACACGGTCGCACGGTTCCTAACCCTAGGGTTAGCCTTTAAAGTGCGATAGCTCCTCCCACAAAGGTCGACACGGTCCCATCTTTTAGTATGTTATATAGCTTGTCGAGACGGACATTTGGATATGTGTCTCTCCGCACACGGTCGCACGGTTCCTAACCCTAGGGTTAGCCTTTAAAGTGCGATAGCTCCTCCCACAAAGGTCAGAAATAAAAGTTAGTCACGTCCACACGTAGCCATCGATAAGACGAACGCGATGATATGTGGCTCGCTTCTGGTACTCAATTTTAAGTTTAGCATTTCAACCAAAAACACATTCTTAGTGTCAAAACACTTCCGGGTTCGCTTTGCGCCCCCTTCTGGATATTTTAGACAAAACTCTCAAGAGGGAAAAAGATTCGCAGTGGCCTACTTAGTACGTAGGCAAAAGTTTTTTTTTTTTTGAATTTTTTTGTGCAATTTCAATGGCAGACAAATGGTGGCGCTGTTGCCGCTAGGAAGCTCAGAAATCAATGAGGACAACAGATTCCGAATCGGGTCGCCATTACGGAATTTTTGATGTCTCATACTTGTGTTTTGGACTCTCAGAGGCTCCTGAGTCTTATCGGTAGAACCCCCATTACCTACACAAGTGTCAAAACACTTCCGGGTTCGCTGTTGCGCCCCCTTCTGGACATTTTAGACAAAACTCTCAAGAGGGAAAAAGATTCGCAGTGGCCTACTTAGTACGTAGGCAAAAGTTTTTTTTTTTTTGAATTTTTTTGTGCAATTTTAATGGCAGACAAATGGTGGCGCTGTTGCCGCTAGGAAGCTCAGAAATCAATGAGGACAACAGATTCCGAATCGGGTCGCCATTACGGAATTTTAGATGTCTCATACTTGTGTCCTGGACGTTCAGAGGCTCCTGGGTCTTATCGGTAAGATTACCGGTAATCTTGCGAACCCCCATTGCCTAACCCTAACCCTAACCCTAACCCTTTAAAGTGCGATAGCTCCTCCCACAAAGGTCGACACGGTCCCATCTTTTAGTATGTTATATAGCTTGTCGAGACGGACATTTGGATATGTGTCTCTCCGCACACGGTCGCACGGTTCCTAACCCTAGGGTTAGCCTTTAAAGTGCGATAGCTCCTCCCACAAAGGTCGACACGGTCCCATCTTTTAGTATGTTATATAGCTTGTCGAGACGGACATTTGGATATGTGTCTCTCCGCACACGGTCGCACGGTTCCTAACCCTAGGGTTAGCCTTTAAAGTGCGATAGCTCCTCCCACAAAGGTCGACACGGTCCCATCTTTTAGTATGTTATATAGCTTGTCGAGACGGACATTTGGATATGTGTCTCTCCGCACACGGTCGCACGGTTCCTAACCCTAGGGTTAGCCTTTAAAGTGCGATAGCTCCTCCCACAAAGGTCAGAAATAAAAGTTAGTCACGTCCACGCGTAGCCATCGATAAGACGAACGCGATGATATGTGGCTCGCTTCTGGTACTCAATTTTAAGTTTAGCATTTCAACCAAAAACACATTCTTAGCATCGGTAACCCTATAAGCCTTTCGATCAGGTAAAACTAGGGTTATCTAGGGTTAGGGTTAGGGGCTACGGGGGTCGCACGACAATGGCGGACATATCAGATCGTAGGCCTCGGAAAGCTGGAAACGCCAACGTCAATTACTTGTCTGACGGACGTATCGTTCAAGAGCTATCGCGCGTTGAAAACTAACCCTAACCCTAGCCAATTAAGAGAACCGTAAGTCCGTGTGCTGGGAAACACATATCAGCGCGTCCGCCTCGTCGTTCTGAGTCGGAAAATGGTCTCGGTTTTTTACAGAAGTTTTCTGGCGGCTAAGTGGCTATTACACCCACTTCCCGACATCGTAGAGACACGAGACCACCACGGCTGTATTCAGCGGGAAAAAGTGAGTCTAGGGAGCCAACTCCCGACGCTCAAAGACACTCCGAAGACCCAAAGGTCAAGCGTTGACATTTTAGGCTTTATTTTGCGGCCTTGCAGCTTTAAAATTCAATAAGATATTCAAAAAAATTGCTGTCTTCACAAACAAGACTGTTTCTAAATGTTTGAAGCGTCCCGAATCCGATGGAAGTGGTTTCGTAGCTCTCCGACACTGCTAACTCTCCGCCAAATCAAAAGAGACACGTTTTTTCAGCCCCTAGAGCTCAATTATTATTTATTTTTTTCAAACAACACATTTTCTGAATCACTTTTTCATGCCGGATTTAATGGAATTGGTCCCGTCGCTCTACGACACTCCTAAGGTCTGGGGTAAATTTTACTAAGTCCCAGAGCTTGGGGACACCAAAATAAGTGCACTGGGGACTATTACCAGTCGATCCCAAATCACTTGAAACATGCAAAAAAAGAAAAAAAATTAAAAAAAAAGAAAAAAAGAAAAAAAAAGAAAAAAAATTCAAAAAAAAAAAAAAAAAAATCAAAAAAAAAGAAAAAAAAAAAAGAAACTAAACCAAAAAAAAAAAAAAAAAAAAACCTTCTTGATGTGGACTTAGACTTGTCTTAGTACTACAACTACAACCTATCTCAAACCCTCACCCTGAACCTAACCCGCAGACTTGTATACACTAACCCTAACCAGTCTTAGTACTACAACTACTACCTATCTCAAACCCTCACCCTAAACCTAACCCGCAGACTTGTATACACTAAGCCTAACCCTAAAAAAAAAAAAAATAATCTGGAAAAAAACACAAGTGTCAAAACACTTCCGGGTTCGCTTTGCGCCCCCTTCTGGACATTTTAGACAAAACTCTCAAGAGGGAAAAAGATTCGCAGTGGCCTACTTAGTACGTAGGCAAAAGTTTTTTTTTTTTTGAATTTTTTTGTGCAATTTCAATGGCAGACAAATGGTGGCGCTGTTGCCGCTAGGAAGCTCAGAAATCAATGAGGACAACAGATTCCGAATCGGGTCGCCATTACGGAATTTTTGATGTCTCATACTTGTGTTTTGGACTCTCAGAGGCTCCTGAGTCTTATCGGTAGAACCCCCATTACCTAACCCTAAATCTTGAAAATAACACAAGTGTCAAAACACTTCCGGGTTCGCTGTTGCGCCCCCTTCTGGACATTTTAGACAAAACTCTCAAGAGGGAAAAAGATTCGCAGTGGCCTACTTAGTACGTAGGCAAAAGTTTTTTTTTTTTTGAATTTTTTTGTGCAATTTTAATGGCAGACAAATGGTGGCGCTGTTGCCGCTAGGAAGCTCAGAAATCAATGAGGACAACAGATTCCGAATCGGGTCGCCATTACGGAATTTTAGATGTCTCATACTTGTGTCCTGGACGTTCAGAGGCTCCTGGGTCTTATCGGTAAGATTACCGGTAATCTTGCGAACCCCCATTGCCTAACCCTAACCCTAACCCTAACCCTTTAAAGTGCGATAGCTCCTCCCACAAAGGTCGACACGGTCCCATCTTTTAGTATGTTATATAGCTTGTCGAGACGGACATTTGGATATGTGTCTCTCCGCACACGGTCGCACGGTTCCTAACCCTAGGGTTAGCCTTTAAAGTGCGATAGCTCCTCCCACAAAGGTCGACACGGTCCCATCTTTTAGTATGTTATATAGCTTGTCGAGACGGACATTTGGATATGTGTCTCTCCGCACACGGTCGCACGGTTCCTAACCCTAGGGTTAGCCTTTAAAGTGCGATAGCTCCTCCCACAAAGGTCGACACGGTCCCATCTTTTAGTATGTTATATAGCTTGTCGAGACGGACATTTGGATATGTGTCTCTCCGCACACGGTCGCACGGTTCCTAACCCTAGGGTTAGCCTTTAAAGTGCGATAGCTCCTCCCACAAAGGTCAGAAATAAAAGTTAGTCACGTCCACACGTAGCCATCGATAAGACGAACGCGATGATATGTGGCTCGCTTCTGGTACTCAATTTTAAGTTTAGCATTTCAACCAAAAACACATTCTTAGTGTCAAAACACTTCCGGGTTCGCTTTGCGCCCCCTTCTGGACATTTTAGACAAAACTCTCAAGAGGGAAAAAGATTCGCAGTGGCCTACTTAGTACGTAGGCAAAAGTTTTTTTTTTTTTGAATTTTTTTGTGCAATTTCAATGGCAGACAAATGGTGGCGCTGTTGCCGCTAGGAAGCTCAGAAATCAATGAGGACAACAGATTCCGAATCGGGTCGCCATTACGGAATTTTTGATGTCTCATACTTGTGTTTTGGACTCTCAGAGGCTCCTGAGTCTTATCGGTAGAACCCCCATTACCTAACCCTAAATCTTGAAAATAACACAAGTGTCAAAACACTTCCGGGTTCGCTGTTGCGCCCCCTTCTGGACATTTTAGACAAAACTCTCAAGAGGGAAAAAGATTCGCAGTGGCCTACTTAGTACGTAGGCAAAAGTTTTTTTTTTTTTGAATTTTTTTGTGCAATTTTAATGGCAGACAAATGGTGGCGCTGTTGCCGCTAGGAAGCTCAGAAATCAATGAGGACAACAGATTCCGAATCGGGTCGCCATTACGGAATTTTAGATGTCTCATACTTGTGTCCTGGACGTTCAGAGGCTCCTGGGTCTTATCGGTAAGATTACCGGTAATCTTGCGAACCCCCATTGCCTAACCCTAACCCTAACCCTAACCCTTTAAAGTGCGATAGCTCCTCCCACAAAGGTCGACACGGTCCCATCTTTTAGTATGTTATATAGCTTGTCGAGACGGACATTTGGATATGTGTCTCTCCGCACACGGTCGCACGGTTCCTAACCCTAGGGTTAGCCTTTAAAGTGCGATAGCTCCTCCCACAAAGGTCGACACGGTCCCATCTTTTAGTATGTTATATAGCTTGTCGAGACGGACATTTGGATATGTGTCTCTCCGCACACGGTCGCACGGTTCCTAACCCTAGGGTTAGCCTTTAAAGTGCGATAGCTCCTCCCACAAAGGTCGACACGGTCCCATCTTTTAGTATGTTATATAGCTTGTCGAGACGGACATTTGGATATGTGTCTCTCCGCACACGGTCGCACGGTTCCTAACCCTAGGGTTAGCCTTTAAAGTGCGATAGCTCCTCCCACAAAGGTCAGAAATAAAAGTTAGTCACGTCCACACGTAGCCATCGATAAGACGAACGCGATGATATGTGGCTCGCTTCTGGTACTCAATTTTAAGTTTAGCATTTCAACCAAAAACACATTCTTAGTGTCAAAACACTTCCGGGTTCGCTTTGCGCCCCCTTCTGGATATTTTAGACAAAACTCTCAAGAGGGAAAAAGATTCGCAGTGGCCTACTTAGTACGTAGGCAAAAGTTTTTTTTTTTTTGAATTTTTTTGTGCAATTTCAATGGCAGACAAATGGTGGCGCTGTTGCCGCTAGGAAGCTCAGAAATCAATGAGGACAACAGATTCCGAATCGGGTCGCCATTACGGAATTTTTGATGTCTCATACTTGTGTTTTGGACTCTCAGAGGCTCCTGAGTCTTATCGGTAGAACCCCCATTACCTACACAAGTGTCAAAACACTTCCGGGTTCGCTGTTGCGCCCCCTTCTGGACATTTTAGACAAAACTCTCAAGAGGGAAAAAGATTCGCAGTGGCCTACTTAGTACGTAGGCAAAAGTTTTTTTTTTTTTGAATTTTTTTGTGCAATTTTAATGGCAGACAAATGGTGGCGCTGTTGCCGCTAGGAAGCTCAGAAATCAATGAGGACAACAGATTCCGAATCGGGTCGCCATTACGGAATTTTAGATGTCTCATACTTGTGTCCTGGACGTTCAGAGGCTCCTGGGTCTTATCGGTAAGATTACCGGTAATCTTGCGAACCCCCATTGCCTAACCCTAACCCTAACCCTAACCCTTTAAAGTGCGATAGCTCCTCCCACAAAGGTCGACACGGTCCCATCTTTTAGTATGTTATATAGCTTGTCGAGACGGACATTTGGATATGTGTCTCTCCGCACACGGTCGCACGGTTCCTAACCCTAGGGTTAGCCTTTAAAGTGCGATAGCTCCTCCCACAAAGGTCGACACGGTCCCATCTTTTAGTATGTTATATAGCTTGTCGAGACGGACATTTGGATATGTGTCTCTCCGCACACGGTCGCACGGTTCCTAACCCTAGGGTTAGCCTTTAAAGTGCGATAGCTCCTCCCACAAAGGTCGACACGGTCCCATCTTTTAGTATGTTATATAGCTTGTCGAGACGGACATTTGGATATGTGTCTCTCCGCACACGGTCGCACGGTTCCTAACCCTAGGGTTAGCCTTTAAAGTGCGATAGCTCCTCCCACAAAGGTCAGAAATAAAAGTTAGTCACGTCCACGCGTAGCCATCGATAAGACGAACGCGATGATATGTGGCTCGCTTCTGGTACTCAATTTTAAGTTTAGCATTTCAACCAAAAACACATTCTTAGTGTCAAAACACTTCCGGGTTCGCTTTGCGCCCCCTTCTGGATATTTTAGACAAAACTCTCAAGAGGGAAAAAGATTCGCAGTGGCCTACTTAGTACGTAGGCAAAAGTTTTTTTTTTTTTGAATTTTTTTGTGCAATTTCAATGGCAGACAAATGGTGGCGCTGTTGCCGCTAGGAAGCTCAGAAATCAATGAGGACAACAGATTCCGAATCGGGTCGCCATTACGGAATTTTTGATGTCTCATACTTGTGTTTTGGACTCTCAGAGGCTCCTGAGTCTTATCGGTAGAACCCCCATTACCTACACAAGTGTCAAAACACTTCCGGGTTCGCTGTTGCGCCCCCTTCTGGACATTTTAGACAAAACTCTCAAGAGGGAAAAAGATTCGCAGTGGCCTACTTAGTACGTAGGCAAAAGTTTTTTTTTTTTTGAATTTTTTTGTGCAATTTTAATGGCAGACAAATGGTGGCGCTGTTGCCGCTAGGAAGCTCAGAAATCAATGAGGACAACAGATTCCGAATCGGGTCGCCATTACGGAATTTTAGATGTCTCATACTTGTGTCCTGGACGTTCAGAGGCTCCTGGGTCTTATCGGTAAGATTACCGGTAATCTTGCGAACCCCCATTGCCTAACCCTAACCCTAACCCTAACCCTTTAAAGTGCGATAGCTCCTCCCACAAAGGTCGACACGGTCCCATCTTTTAGTATGTTATATAGCTTGTCGAGACGGACATTTGGATATGTGTCTCTCCGCACACGGTCGCACGGTTCCTAACCCTAGGGTTAGCCTTTAAAGTGCGATAGCTCCTCCCACAAAGGTCGACACGGTCCCATCTTTTAGTATGTTATATAGCTTGTCGAGACGGACATTTGGATATGTGTCTCTCCGCACACGGTCGCACGGTTCCTAACCCTAGGGTTAGCCTTTAAAGTGCGATAGCTCCTCCCACAAAGGTCGACACGGTCCCATCTTTTAGTATGTTATATAGCTTGTCGAGACGGACATTTGGATATGTGTCTCTCCGCACACGGTCGCACGGTTCCTAACCCTAGGGTTAGCCTTTAAAGTGCGATAGCTCCTCCCACAAAGGTCAGAAATAAAAGTTAGTCACGTCCACGCGTAGCCATCGATAAGACGAACGCGATGATATGTGGCTCGCTTCTGGTACTCAATTTTAAGTTTAGCATTTCAACCAAAAACACATTCTTAGCATCGGTAACCCTATAAGCCTTTCGATCAGGTAAAACTAGGGTTATCTAGGGTTAGGGTTAGGGGCTACGGGGGTCGCACGACAATGGCGGACATATCAGATCGTAGGCCTCGGAAAGCTGGAAACGCCAACGTCAATTACTTGTCTGACGGACGTATCGTTCAAGAGCTATCGCGCGTTGAAAACTAACCCTAACCCTAGCCAATTAAGAGAACCGTAAGTCCGTGTGCTGGGAAACACATATCAGCGCGTCCGCCTCGTCGTTCTGAGTCGGAAAATGGTCTCGGTTTTTTACAGAAGTTTTCTGGCGGCTAAGTGGCTATTACACCCACTTCCCGACATCGTAGAGACACGAGACCACCACGGCTGTATTCAGCGGGAAAAAGTGAGTCTAGGGAGCCAACTCCCGACGCTCAAAGACACTCCGAAGACCCAAAGGTCAAGCGTTGACATTTTAGGCTTTATTTTGCGGCCTTGCAGCTTTAAAATTCAATAAGATATTCAAAAAAATTGCTGTCTTCACAAACAAGACTGTTTCTAAATGTTTGAAGCGTCCCGAATCCGATGGAAGTGGTTTCGTAGCTCTCCGACACTGCTAACTCTCCGCCAAATCAAAAGAGACACGTTTTTTCAGCCCCTAGAGCTCAATTATTATTTTTTTTTTTCAAACAACACATTTTCTGAATCACTTTTTCATGCCGGATTTAATGGAATTGGTCCCGTCGCTCTACGACACTCCTAAGGTCTGGGGTAAATTTTACTAAGTCCCAGAGCTTGGGGACACCAAAATAAGTGCACTGGGGACTATTACCAGTCGATCCCAAATCACTTGAAACATGCAAAAAAAGAAAAAAAATTAAAAAAAAAAAGAAAAAAAGAAAAAAAAAGAAAAAAAATTCAAAAAAAAAAAAAAAAAATCAAAAAAAAAGAAAAAAAAAAAAGAAACTAAACCAAAAAAAAAAAAAAAAAAAAAACCTTCTTGATGTGGACTTAGACTTGTCTTAGTACTACAACTACAACCTATCTCAAACCCTCACCCTGAACCTAACCCGCAGACTTGTATACACTAACCCTAACCAGTCTTAGTACTACAACTACTACCTATCTCAAACCCTCACCCTAAACCTAACCCGCAGACTTGTATACACTAAGCCTAACCCTAAAAAAAAAAAAAAAAAATCTGGAAAAAAACACGTGTCAAAACACTTCCGGGTTCGCTTTGCGCCCCCTTCTGGACATTTTAGACAAAACTCTCAAGAGGGAAAAAGATTCGCAGTGGCCTACTTAGTACGTAGGCAAAAGTTTTTTTTTTTTTGAATTTTTTTGTGCAATTTCAATGGCAGACAAATGGTGGCGCTGTTGCCGCTAGGAAGCTCAGAAATCAATGAGGACAACAGATTCCGAATCGGGTCGCCATTACGGAATTTTTGATGTCTCATACTTGTGTCCTGGACGTTCAGAGGCTCCTGGGTCTTATCGGTAAGATTACCGGTAATCTTGCGAACCCCCATTGCCTAACCCTAACCCTAACCCTAACCCTTTAAAGTGCGATAGCTCCTCCCACAAAGGTCGACACGGTCCCATCTTTTAGTATGTTATATAGCTTGTCGAGACGGACATTTGGATATGTGTCTCTCCGCACACGGTCGCACGGTTCCTAACCCTAGGGTTAGCCTTTAAAGTGCGATAGCTCCTCCCACAAAGGTCGACACGGTCCCATCTTTTAGTATGTTATATAGCTTGTCGAGACGGACATTTGGATATGTGTCTCTCCGCACACGGTCGCACGGTTCCTAACCCTAGGGTTAGCCTTTAAAGTGCGATAGCTCCTCCCACAAAGGTCGACACGGTCCCATCTTTTAGTATGTTATATAGCTTGTCGAGACGGACATTTGGATATGTGTCTCTCCGCACACGGTCGCACGGTTCCTAACCCTAGGGTTAGCCTTTAAAGTGCGATAGCTCCTCCCACAAAGGTCAGAAATAAAAGTTAGTCACGTCCACGCGTAGCCATCGATAAGACGAACGCGATGATATGTGGCTCGCTTCTGGTACTCAATTTTAAGTTTAGCATTTCAACCAAAAACACATTCTTAGTGTCAAAACACTTCCGGGTTCGCTTTGCGCCCCCTTCTGGACCTTTTAGACAAAACTCTCAAGAGGGAAAAAGATTCGCAGTGGCCTACTTAGTACGTAGGCAAAAGTTTTTTTTTTTTTGAATTTTTTTGTGCAATTTCAATGGCAGACAAATGGTGGCGCTGTTGCCGCTAGGAAGCTCAGAAATCAATGAGGACAACAGATTCCGAATCGGGTCGCCATTACGGAATTTTAGATGTCTCATACTTGTGTCCTGGACGTTCAGAGGCTCCTGGGTCTTATCGGTAAGATTACCGGTAATCTTGCGAACCCCCATTGCCTAACCCTAACCCTAACCCTAACCCTTTAAAGTGCGATAGCTCCTCCCACAAAGGTCGACACGGTCCCATCTTTTAGTATGTTATATAGCTTGTCGAGACGGACATTTGGATATGTGTCTCTCCGCACACGGTCGCACGGTTCCTAACCCTAGGGTTAGCCTTTAAAGTGCGATAGCTCCTCCCACAAAGGTCGACACGGTCCCATCTTTTAGTATGTTATATAGCTTGTCGAGACGGACATTTGGATATGTGTCTCTCCGCACACGGTCGCACGGTTCCTAACCCTAGGGTTAGCCTTTAAAGTGCGATAGCTCCTCCCACAAAGGTCGACACGGTCCCATCTTTTAGTATGTTATATAGCTTGTCGAGACGGACATTTGGATATGTGTCTCTCCGCACACGGTCGCACGGTTCCTAACCCTAGGGTTAGCCTTTAAAGTGCGATAGCTCCTCCCACAAAGGTCAGAAATAAAAGTTAGTCACGTCCACACGTAGCCATCGATAAGACGAACGCGATGATATGTGGCTCGCTTCTGGTACTCAATTTTAAGTTTAGCATTTCAACCAAAAACACATTCTTAGTGTCAAAACACTTCCGGGTTCGCTTTGCGCCCCCTTCTGGACATTTTAGACAAAACTCTCAAGAGGGAAAAAGATTCGCAGTGGCCTACTTAGTACGTAGGCAAAAGTTTTTTTTTTTTTGAATTTTTTTGTGCAATTTCAATGGCAGACAAATGGTGGCGCTGTTGCCGCTAGGAAGCTCAGAAATCAATGAGGACAACAGATTCCGAATCGGGTCGCCATTACGGAATTTTTGATGTCTCATACTTGTGTTTTGGACTCTCAGAGGCTCCTGAGTCTTATCGGTAGAACCCCCATTACCTAACCCTAAATCTTGAAAATAACACAAGTGTCAAAACACTTCCGGGTTCGCTGTTGCGCCCCCTTCTGGACATTTTAGACAAAACTCTCAAGAGGGAAAAAGATTCGCAGTGGCCTACTTAGTACGTAGGCAAAAGTTTTTTTTTTTTTGAATTTTTTTGTGCAATTTTAATGGCAGACAAATGGTGGCGCTGTTGCCGCTAGGAAGCTCAGAAATCAATGAGGACAACAGATTCCGAATCGGGTCGCCATTACGGAATTTTAGATGTCTCATACTTGTGTCCTGGACGTTCAGAGGCTCCTGGGTCTTATCGGTAAGATTACCGGTAATCTTGCGAACCCCCATTGCCTAACCCTAACCCTAACCCTAACCCTTTAAAGTGCGATAGCTCCTCCCACAAAGGTCGACACGGTCCCATCTTTTAGTATGTTATATAGCTTGTCGAGACGGACATTTGGATATGTGTCTCTCCGCACACGGTCGCACGGTTCCTAACCCTAGGGTTAGCCTTTAAAGTGCGATAGCTCCTCCCACAAAGGTCGACACGGTCCCATCTTTTAGTATGTTATATAGCTTGTCGAGACGGACATTTGGATATGTGTCTCTCCGCACACGGTCGCACGGTTCCTAACCCTAGGGTTAGCCTTTAAAGTGCGATAGCTCCTCCCACAAAGGTCGACACGGTCCCATCTTTTAGTATGTTATATAGCTTGTCGAGACGGACATTTGGATATGTGTCTCTCCGCACACGGTCGCACGGTTCCTAACCCTAGGGTTAGCCTTTAAAGTGCGATAGCTCCTCCCACAAAGGTCAGAAATAAAAGTTAGTCACGTCCACACGTAGCCATCGATAAGACGAACGCGATGATATGTGGCTCGCTTCTGGTACTCAATTTTAAGTTTAGCATTTCAACCAAAAACACATTCTTAGTGTCAAAACACTTCCGGGTTCGCTTTGCGCCCCCTTCTGGACATTTTAGACAAAACTCTCAAGAGGGAAAAAGATTCGCAGTGGCCTACTTAGTACGTAGGCAAAAGTTTTTTTTTTTTTGAATTTTTTTGTGCAATTTCAATGGCAGACAAATGGTGGCGCTGTTGCCGCTAGGAAGCTCAGAAATCAATGAGGACAACAGATTCCGAATCGGGTCGCCATTACGGAATTTTTGATGTCTCATACTTGTGTTTTGGACTCTCAGAGGCTCCTGAGTCTTATCGGTAGAACCCCCATTACCTACACAAGTGTCAAAACACTTCCGGGTTCGCTGTTGCGCCCCCTTCTGGACATTTTAGACAAAACTCTCAAGAGGGAAAAAGATTCGCAGTGGCCTACTTAGTACGTAGGCAAAAGTTTTTTTTTTTTTGAATTTTTTTGTGCAATTTTAATGGCAGACAAATGGTGGCGCTGTTGCCGCTAGGAAGCTCAGAAATCAATGAGGACAACAGATTCCGAATCGGGTCGCCATTACGGAATTTTAGATGTCTCATACTTGTGTCCTGGACGTTCAGAGGCTCCTGGGTCTTATCGGTAAGATTACCGGTAATCTTGCGAACCCCCATTGCCTAACCCTAACCCTAACCCTAACCCTTTAAAGTGCGATAGCTCCTCCCACAAAGGTCGACACGGTCCCATCTTTTAGTATGTTATATAGCTTGTCGAGACGGACATTTGGATATGTGTCTCTCCGCACACGGTCGCACGGTTCCTAACCCTAGGGTTAGCCTTTAAAGTGCGATAGCTCCTCCCACAAAGGTCGACACGGTCCCATCTTTTAGTATGTTATATAGCTTGTCGAGACGGACATTTGGATATGTGTCTCTCCGCACACGGTCGCACGGTTCCTAACCCTAGGGTTAGCCTTTAAAGTGCGATAGCTCCTCCCACAAAGGTCGACACGGTCCCATCTTTTAGTATGTTATATAGCTTGTCGAGACGGACATTTGGATATGTGTCTCTCCGCACACGGTCGCACGGTTCCTAACCCTAGGGTTAGCCTTTAAAGTGCGATAGCTCCTCCCACAAAGGTCAGAAATAAAAGTTAGTCACGTCCACGCGTAGCCATCGATAAGACGAACGCGATGATATGTGGCTCGCTTCTGGTACTCAATTTTAAGTTTAGCATTTCAACCAAAAACACATTCTTAGCATCGGTAACCCTATAAGCCTTTCGATCAGGTAAAACTAGGGTTATCTAGGGTTAGGGTTAGGGGCTACGGGGGTCGCACGACAATGGCGGACATATCAGATCGTAGGCCTCGGAAAGCTGGAAACGCCAACGTCAATTACTTGTCTGACGGACGTATCGTTCAAGAGCTATCGCGCGTTGAAAACTAACCCTAACCCTAGCCAATTAAGAGAACCGTAAGTCCGTGTGCTGGGAAACACATATCAGCGCGTCCGCCTCGTCGTTCTGAGTCGGAAAATGGTCTCGGTTTTTTACAGAAGTTTTCTGGCGGCTAAGTGGCTATTACACCCACTTCCCGACATCGTAGAGACACGAGACCACCACGGCTGTATTCAGCGGGAAAAAGTGAGTCTAGGGAGCCAACTCCCGACGCTCAAAGACACTCCGAAGACCCAAAGGTCAAGCGTTGACATTTTAGGCTTTATTTTGCGGCCTTGCAGCTTTAAAATTCAATAAGATATTCAAAAAAATTGCTGTCTTCACAAACAAGACTGTTTCTAAATGTTTGAAGCGTCCCGAATCCGATGGAAGTGGTTTCGTAGCTCTCCGACACTGCTAACTCTCCGCCAAATCAAAAGAGACACGTTTTTTCAGCCCCTAGAGCTCAATTATTATTTATTTTTTTCAAACAACACATTTTCTGAATCACTTTTTCATGCCGGATTTAATGGAATTGGTCCCGTCGCTCTACGACACTCCTAAGGTCTGGGGTAAATTTTACTAAGTCCCAGAGCTTGGGGACACCAAAATAAGTGCACTGGGGACTATTACCAGTCGATCCCAAATCACTTGAAACATGCAAAAAAAGAAAAAAAATTAAAAAAAAAGAAAAAAAGAAAAAAAAAGAAAAAAAATTCAAAAAAAAAAAAAAAAAAATCAAAAAAAAAGAAAAAAAAAAAAGAAACTAAACCAAAAAAAAAAAAAAAAAAAAACCTTCTTGATGTGGACTTAGACTTGTCTTAGTACTACAACTACAACCTATCTCAAACCCTCACCCTGAACCTAACCCGCAGACTTGTATACACTAACCCTAACCAGTCTTAGTACTACAACTACTACCTATCTCAAACCCTCACCCTAAACCTAACCCGCAGACTTGTATACACTAAGCCTAACCCTAAAAAAAAAAATAATAATCTGGAAAAAAACACAAGTGTCAAAACACTTCCGGGTTCGCTTTGCGCCCCCTTCTGGACATTTTAGACAAAACTCTCAAGAGGGAAAAAGATTCGCAGTGGCCTACTTAGTACGTAGGCAAAAGTTTTTTTTTTTTTGAATTTTTTTGTGCAATTTCAATGGCAGACAAATGGTGGCGCTGTTGCCGCTAGGAAGCTCAGAAATCAATGAGGACAACAGATTCCGAATCGGGTCGCCATTACGGAATTTTTGATGTCTCATACTTGTGTTTTGGACTCTCAGAGGCTCCTGAGTCTTATCGGTAGAACCCCCATTACCTAACCCTAAATCTTGAAAATAACACAAGTGTCAAAACACTTCCGGGTTCGCTGTTGCGCCCCCTTCTGGACATTTTAGACAAAACTCTCAAGAGGGAAAAAGATTCGCAGTGGCCTACTTAGTACGTAGGCAAAAGTTTTTTTTTTTTTGAATTTTTTTGTGCAATTTTAATGGCAGACAAATGGTGGCGCTGTTGCCGCTAGGAAGCTCAGAAATCAATGAGGACAACAGATTCCGAATCGGGTCGCCATTACGGAATTTTAGATGTCTCATACTTGTGTCCTGGACGTTCAGAGGCTCCTGGGTCTTATCGGTAAGATTACCGGTAATCTTGCGAACCCCCATTGCCTAACCCTAACCCTAACCCTAACCCTTTAAAGTGCGATAGCTCCTCCCACAAAGGTCGACACGGTCCCATCTTTTAGTATGTTATATAGCTTGTCGAGACGGACATTTGGATATGTGTCTCTCCGCACACGGTCGCACGGTTCCTAACCCTAGGGTTAGCCTTTAAAGTGCGATAGCTCCTCCCACAAAGGTCGACACGGTCCCATCTTTTAGTATGTTATATAGCTTGTCGAGACGGACATTTGGATATGTGTCTCTCCGCACACGGTCGCACGGTTCCTAACCCTAGGGTTAGCCTTTAAAGTGCGATAGCTCCTCCCACAAAGGTCGACACGGTCCCATCTTTTAGTATGTTATATAGCTTGTCGAGACGGACATTTGGATATGTGTCTCTCCGCACACGGTCGCACGGTTCCTAACCCTAGGGTTAGCCTTTAAAGTGCGATAGCTCCTCCCACAAAGGTCAGAAATAAAAGTTAGTCACGTCCACACGTAGCCATCGATAAGACGAACGCGATGATATGTGGCTCGCTTCTGGTACTCAATTTTAAGTTTAGCATTTCAACCAAAAACACATTCTTAGTGTCAAAACACTTCCGGGTTCGCTTTGCGCCCCCTTCTGGACATTTTAGACAAAACTCTCAAGAGGGAAAAAGATTCGCAGTGGCCTACTTAGTACGTAGGCAAAAGTTTTTTTTTTTTTGAATTTTTTTGTGCAATTTCAATGGCAGACAAATGGTGGCGCTGTTGCCGCTAGGAAGCTCAGAAATCAATGAGGACAACAGATTCCGAATCGGGTCGCCATTACGGAATTTTTGATGTCTCATACTTGTGTTTTGGACTCTCAGAGGCTCCTGAGTCTTATCGGTAGAACCCCCATTACCTAACCCTAAATCTTGAAAATAACACAAGTGTCAAAACACTTCCGGGTTCG
The DNA here is from genome assembly GCF_963924005.1 of Protomyctophum bolini. NCBI lineage: Eukaryota > Metazoa > Chordata > Actinopteri > Myctophiformes > Myctophidae > Protomyctophum > Protomyctophum bolini. Next base: position 177,372 of record NW_027665378.1, on the reverse strand, counting down.
CTGTTGCGCCCCCTTCTGGACATTTTAGACAAAACTCTCAAGAGGGAAAAAGATTCGCAGTGGCCTACTTAGTACGTAGGCAAAAGTTTTTTTTTTTTTGAATTTTTTTGTGCAATTTTAATGGCAGACAAATGGTGGCGCTGTTGCCGCTAGGAAGCTCAGAAATCAATGAGGACAACAGATTCCGAATCGGGTCGCCATTACGGAATTTTAGATGTCTCATACTTGTGTCCTGGACGTTCAGAGGCTCCTGGGTCTTATCGGTAAGATTACCGGTAATCTTGCGAACCCCCATTGCCTAACCCTAACCCTAACCCTAACCCTTTAAAGTGCGATAGCTCCTCCCACAAAGGTCGACACGGTCCCATCTTTTAGTATGTTATATAGCTTGTCGAGACGGACATTTGGATATGTGTCTCTCCGCACACGGTCGCACGGTTCCTAACCCTAGGGTTAGCCTTTAAAGTGCGATAGCTCCTCCCACAAAGGTCGACACGGTCCCATCTTTTAGTATGTTATATAGCTTGTCGAGACGGACATTTGGATATGTGTCTCTCCGCACACGGTCGCACGGTTCCTAACCCTAGGGTTAGCCTTTAAAGTGCGATAGCTCCTCCCACAAAGGTCGACACGGTCCCATCTTTTAGTATGTTATATAGCTTGTCGAGACGGACATTTGGATATGTGTCTCTCCGCACACGGTCGCACGGTTCCTAACCCTAGGGTTAGCCTTTAAAGTGCGATAGCTCCTCCCACAAAGGTCAGAAATAAAAGTTAGTCACGTCCACACGTAGCCATCGATAAGACGAACGCGATGATATGTGGCTCGCTTCTGGTACTCAATTTTAAGTTTAGCATTTCAACCAAAAACACATTCTTAGTGTCAAAACACTTCCGGGTTCGCTTTGCGCCCCCTTCTGGACATTTTAGACAAAACTCTCAAGAGGGAAAAAGATTCGCAGTGGCCTACTTAGTACGTAGGCAAAAGTTTTTTTTTTTTTGAATTTTTTTGTGCAATTTCAATGGCAGACAAATGGTGGCGCTGTTGCCGCTAGGAAGCTCAGAAATCAATGAGGACAACAGATTCCGAATCGGGTCGCCATTACGGAATTTTTGATGTCTCATACTTGTGTTTTGGACTCTCAGAGGCTCCTGAGTCTTATCGGTAGAACCCCCATTACCTAACCCTAAATCTTGAAAATAACACAAGTGTCAAAACACTTCCGGGTTCGCTGTTGCGCCCCCTTCTGGACATTTTAGACAAAACTCTCAAGAGGGAAAAAGATTCGCAGTGGCCTACTTAGTACGTAGGCAAAAGTTTTTTTTTTTTTGAATTTTTTTGTGCAATTTTAATGGCAGACAAATGGTGGCGCTGTTGCCGCTAGGAAGCTCAGAAATCAATGAGGACAACAGATTCCGAATCGGGTCGCCATTACGGAATTTTAGATGTCTCATACTTGTGTCCTGGACGTTCAGAGGCTCCTGGGTCTTATCGGTAAGATTACCGGTAATCTTGCGAACCCCCATTGCCTAACCCTAACCCTAACCCTAACCCTTTAAAGTGCGATAGCTCCTCCCACAAAGGTCGACACGGTCCCATCTTTTAGTATGTTATATAGCTTGTCGAGACGGACATTTGGATATGTGTCTCTCCGCACACGGTCGCACGGTTCCTAACCCTAGGGTTAGCCTTTAAAGTGCGATAGCTCCTCCCACAAAGGTCGACACGGTCCCATCTTTTAGTATGTTATATAGCTTGTCGAGACGGACATTTGGATATGTGTCTCTCCGCACACGGTCGCACGGTTCCTAACCCTAGGGTTAGCCTTTAAAGTGCGATAGCTCCTCCCACAAAGGTCGACACGGTCCCATCTTTTAGTATGTTATATAGCTTGTCGAGACGGACATTTGGATATGTGTCTCTCCGCACACGGTCGCACGGTTCCTAACCCTAGGGTTAGCCTTTAAAGTGCGATAGCTCCTCCCACAAAGGTCGACACGGTCCCATCTTTTAGTATGTTATATAGCTTGTCGAGACGGACATTTGGATATGTGTCTCTCCGCACACGGTCGCACGGTTCCTAACCCTAGGGTTAGCCTTTAAAGTGCGATAGCTCCTCCCACAAAGGTCGACACGGTCCCATCTTTTAGTATGTTATATAGCTTGTCGAGACGGACATTTGGATATGTGTCTCTCCGCACACGGTCGCACGGTTCCTAACCCTAGGGTTAGCCTTTAAAGTGCGATAGCTCCTCCCACAAAGGTCAGAAATAAAAGTTAGTCACGTCCACGCGTAGCCATCGATAAGACGAACGCGATGATATGTGGCTCGCTTCTGGTACTCAATTTTAAGTTTAGCATTTCAACCAAAAACACATTCTTAGTGTCAAAACACTTCCGGGTTCGCTTTGCGCCCCCTTCTGGACCTTTTAGACAAAACTCTCAAGAGGGAAAAAGATTCGCAGTGGCCTACTTAGTACGTAGGCAAAAGTTTTTTTTTTTTTGAATTTTTTTGTGCAATTTCAATGGCAGACAAATGGTGGCGCTGTTGCCGCTAGGAAGCTCAGAAATCAATGAGGACAACAGATTCCGAATCGGGTCGCCATTACGGAATTTTTGATGTCTCATACTTGTGTTTTGGACTCTCAGAGGCTCCTGAGTCTTATCGGTAGAACCCCCATTATCTAACCCTAAATCTTGAAAATAACACAAGTGTCAAAACACTTCCGGGTTCGCTGTTGCGCCCCCTTCTGGACATTTTAGACAAAACTCTCAAGAGGGAAAAAGATTCGCAGTGGCCTACTTAGTACGTAGGCAAAAGTTTTTTTTTTTTTGAATTTTTTTGTGCAATTTTAATGGCAGACAAATGGTGGCGCTGTTGCCGCTAGGAAGCTCAGAAATCAATGAGGACAACAGATTCCGAATCGGGTCGCCATTACGGAATTTTAGATGTCTCATACTTGTGTCCTGGACGTTCAGAGGCTCCTGGGTCTTATCGGTAAGATTACCGGTAATCTTGCGAACCCCCATTGCCCTAACCCTAACCCTAACCCTAACCCTTTAAAGTGCGATAGCTCCTCCCACAAAGGTCGACACGGTCCCATCTTTTAGTATGTTATATAGCTTGTCGAGACGGACATTTGGATATGTGTCTCTCCGCACACGGTCGCACGGTTCCTAACCCTAGGGTTAGCCTTTAAAGTGCGATAGCTCCTCCCACAAAGGTCGACACGGTCCCATCTTTTAGTATGTTATATAGCTTGTCGAGACGGACATTTGGATATGTGTCTCTCCGCACACGGTCGCACGGTTCCTAACCCTAGGGTTAGCCTTTAAAGTGCGATAGCTCCTCCCACAAAGGTCGACACGGTCCCATCTTTTAGTATGTTATATAGCTTGTCGAGACGGACATTTGGATATGTGTCTCTCCGCACACGGTCGCACGGTTCCTAACCCTAGGGTTAGCCTTTAAAGTGCGATAGCTCCTCCCACAAAGGTCAGAAATAAAAGTTAGTCACGTCCACGCGTAGCCATCGATAAGACGAACGCGATGATATGTGGCTCGCTTCTGGTACTCAATTTTAAGTTTAGCATTTCAACCAAAAACACATTCTTAGCATCGGTAACCCTATAAGCCTTTCGATCAGGTAAAACTAGGGTTATCTAGGGTTAGGGTTAGGGGCTACGGGGGTCGCACGACAATGGCGGACATATCAGATCGTAGGCCTCGGAAAGCTGGAAACGCCAACGTCAATTACTTGTCTGACGGACGTATCGTTCAAGAGCTATCGCGCGTTGAAAACTAACCCTAACCCTAGCCAATTAAGAGAACCGTAAGTCCGTGTGCTGGGAAACACATATCAGCGCGTCCGCCTCGTCGTTCTGAGTCGGAAAATGGTCTCGGTTTTTTACAGAAGTTTTCTGGCGGCTAAGTGGCTATTACACCCACTTCCCGACATCGTAGAGACACGAGACCACCACGGCTGTATTCAGCGGGAAAAAGTGAGTCTAGGGAGCCAACTCCCGACGCTCAAAGACACTCCGAAGACCCAAAGGTCAAGCGTTGACATTTTAGGCTTTATTTTGCGGCCTTGCAGCTTTAAAATTCAATAAGATATTCAAAAAAATTGCTGTCTTCACAAACAAGACTGTTTCTAAATGTTTGAAGCGTCCCGAATCCGATGGAAGTGGTTTCGTAGCTCTCCGACACTGCTAACTCTCCGCCAAATCAAAAGAGACACGTTTTTTCAGCCCCTAGAGCTCAATTATTATTATTTTTTTTCAAACAACACATTTTCTGAATCACTTTTTCATGCCGGATTTAATGGAATTGGTCCCGTCGCTCTACGACACTCCTAAGGTCTGGGGTAAATTTTACTAAGTCCCAGAGCTTGGGGACACCAAAATAAGTGCACTGGGGACTATTACCAGTCGATCCCAAATCACTTGAAACATGCAAAAAAAGAAAAAAAATTAAAAAAAAAAAGAAAAAAAGAAAAAAAAAGAAAAAAAATTCAAAAAAAAAAAAAAAAAATCAAAAAAAAGAAAAAAAAAAAGAAACTAAACCAAAAAAAAAAAAAAAAAAAAAACCTTCTTGATGTGGACTTAGACTTGTCTTAGTACTACAACTACAACCTATCTCAAACCCTCACCCTGAACCTAACCCGCAGACTTGTATACACTAACCCTAACCAGTCTTAGTACTACAACTACTACCTATCTCAAACCCTCACCCTAAACCTAACCCGCAGACTTGTATACACTAAGCCTAACCCTAAAAAAAAAAAAAAAAAATCTGGAAAAAAACACAAGTGTCAAAACACTTCCGGGTTCGCTTTGCGCCCCCTTCTGGACATTTTAGACAAAACTCTCAAGAGGGAAAAAGATTCGCAGTGGCCTACTTAGTACGTAGGCAAAAGTTTTTTTTTTTTTGAATTTTTTTGTGCAATTTCGATGGCAGACAAATGGTGGCGCTGTTGCCGCTAGGAAGCTCAGAAATCAATGAGGACAACAGATTCCGAATCGGGTCGCCATTACGGAATTTTTGATGTCTCATACTTGTGTTTTGGACTCTCAGAGGCTCCTGAGTCTTATCGGTAGAACCCCCATTACCTAACCCTAAATCTTGAAAATAACACGTGTCAAAACACTTCCGGGTTCGCTGTTGCGCCCCCTTCTGGACATTTTAGACAAAACTCTCAAGAGGGAAAAAGATTCGCAGTGGCCTACTTAGTACGTAGGCAAAAGTTTTTTTTTTTTTGAATTTTTTTGTGCAATTTTAATGGCAGACAAATGGTGGCGCTGTTGCCGCTAGGAAGCTCAGAAATCAATGAGGACAACAGATTCCGAATCGGGTCGCCATTACGGAATTTTAGATGTCTCATACTTGTGTCCTGGACGTTCAGAGGCTCCTGGGTCTTATCGGTAAGATTACCGGTAATCTTGCGAACCCCCATTGCCTAACCCTAACCCTAACCCTAACCCTTTAAAGTGCGATAGCTCCTCCCACAAAGGTCGACACGGTCCCATCTTTTAGTATGTTATATAGCTTGTCGAGACGGACATTTGGATATGTGTCTCTCCGCACACGGTCGCACGGTTCCTAACCCTAGGGTTAGCCTTTAAAGTGCGATAGCTCCTCCCACAAAGGTCGACACGGTCCCATCTTTTAGTATGTTATATAGCTTGTCGAGACGGACATTTGGATATGTGTCTCTCCGCACACGGTCGCACGGTTCCTAACCCTAGGGTTAGCCTTTAAAGTGCGATAGCTCCTCCCACAAAGGTCGACACGGTCCCATCTTTTAGTATGTTATATAGCTTGTCGAGACGGACATTTGGATATGTGTCTCTCCGCACACGGTCGCACGGTTCCTAACCCTAGGGTTAGCCTTTAAAGTGCGATAGCTCCTCCCACAAAGGTCAGAAATAAAAGTTAGTCACGTCCACGCGTAGCCATCGATAAGACGAACGCGATGATATGTGGCTCGCTTCTGGTACTCAATTTTAAGTTTAGCATTTCAACCAAAAACACATTCTTAGTGTCAAAACACTTCCGGGTTCGCTTTGCGCCCCCTTCTGGACCTTTTAGACAAAACTCTCAAGAGGGAAAAAGATTCGCAGTGGCCTACTTAGTACGTAGGCAAAATTTTTTTTTTTTTGAATTTTTTTGTGCAATTTCAATGGCAGACAAATGGTGGCGCTGTTGCCGCTAGGAAGCTCAGAAATCAATGAGGACAACAGATTCCGAATCGGGTCGCCATTACGGAATTTTTGATGTCTCATACTTGTGTTTTGGACTCTCAGAGGCTCCTGAGTCTTATCGGTAGAACCCCCATTACCTAACCCTAAATCTTGAAAATAACACAAGTGTCAAAACACTTCCGGGTTCGCTGTTGCGCCCCCTTCTGGACATTTTAGACAAAACTCTCAAGAGGGAAAAAGATTCGCAGTGGCCTACTTAGTACGTAGGCAAAAGTTTTTTTTTTTTGAATTTTTTTGTGCAATTTTAATGGCAGACAAATGGTGGCGCTGTTGCCGCTAGGAAGCTCAGAAATCAATGAGGACAACAGATTCCGAATCGGGTCGCCATTACGGAATTTTAGATGTCTCATACTTGTGTCCTGGACGTTCAGAGGCTCCTGGGTCTTATCGGTAAGATTACCGGTAATCTTGCGAACCCCCATTGCCCTAACCCTAACCCTAACCCTAACCCTTTAAAGTGCGATAGCTCCTCCCACAAAGGTCGACACGGTCCCATCTTTTAGTATGTTATATAGCTTGTCGAGACGGACATTTGGATATGTGTCTCTCCGCACACGGTCGCACGGTTCCTAACCCTAGGGTTAGCCTTTAAAGTGCGATAGCTCCTCCCACAAAGGTCGACACGGTCCCATCTTTTAGTATGTTATATAGCTTGTCGAGACGGACATTTGGATATGTGTCTCTCCGCACACGGTCGCACGGTTCCTAACCCTAGGGTTAGCCTTTAAAGTGCGATAGCTCCTCCCACAAAGGTCGACACGGTCCCATCTTTTAGTATGTTATATAGCTTGTCGAGACGGACATTTGGATATGTGTCTCTCCGCACACGGTCGCACGGTTCCTAACCCTAGGGTTAGCCTTTAAAGTGCGATAGCTCCTCCCACAAAGGTCAGAAATAAAAGTTAGTCACGTCCACGCGTAGCCATCGATAAGACGAACGCGATGATATGTGGCTCGCTTCTGGTACTCAATTTTAAGTTTAGCATTTCAACCAAAAACACATTCTTAGCATCGGTAACCCTATAAGCCTTTCGATCAGGTAAAACTAGGGTTATCTAGGGTTAGGGTTAGGGGCTACGGGGGTCGCACGACAATGGCGGACATATCAGATCGTAGGCCTCGGAAAGCTGGAAACGCCAACGTCAATTACTTGTCTGACGGACGTATCGTTCAAGAGCTATCGCGCGTTGAAAACTAACCCTAACCCTAGCCAATTAAGAGAACCGTAAGTCCGTGTGCTGGGAAACACATATCAGCGCGTCCGCCTCGTCGTTCTGAGTCGGAAAATGGTCTCGGTTTTTTACAGAAGTTTTCTGGCGGCTAAGTGGCTATTACACCCACTTCCCGACATCGTAGAGACACGAGACCACCACGGCTGTATTCAGCGGGAAAAAGTGAGTCTAGGGAGCCAACTCCCGACGCTCAAAGACACTCCGAAGACCCAAAGGTCAAGCGTTGACATTTTAGGCTTTATTTTGCGGCCTTGCAGCTTTAAAATTCAATAAGATATTCAAAAAAATTGCTGTCTTCACAAACAAGACTGTTTCTAAATGTTTGAAGCGTCCCGAATCCGATGGAAGTGGTTTCGTAGCTCTCCGACACTGCTAACTCTCCGCCAAATCAAAAGAGACACGTTTTTTCAGCCCCTAGAGCTCAATTATTATTATTTTTTTTCAAACAACACATTTTCTGAATCACTTTTTCATGCCGGATTTAATGGAATTGGTCCCGTCGCTCTACGACACTCCTAAGGTCTGGGGTAAATTTTACTAAGTCCCAGAGCTTGGGGACACCAAAATAAGTGCACTGGGGACTATTACCAGTCGATCCCAAATCACTTGAAACATGCAAAAAAAGAAAAAAAATTAAAAAAAAAAAGAAAAAAAGAAAAAAAAAGAAAAAAAATTCAAAAAAAAAAAAAAAAAATCAAAAAAAAAGAAAAAAAAAAAAGAAACTAAACCAAAAAAAAAAAAAAAAAAAAAACCTTCTTGATGTGGACTTAGACTTGTCTTAGTACTACAACTACAACCTATCTCAAACCCTCACCCTGAACCTAACCCGCAGACTTGTATACACTAACCCTAACCAGTCTTAGTACTACAACTACTACCTATCTCAAACCCTCACCCTAAACCTAACCCGCAGACTTGTATACACTAAGCCTAACCCTAAAAAAAAAAAAAAAAAATCTGGAAAAAAACACAAGTGTCAAAACACTTCCGGGTTCGCTTTGCGCCCCCTTCTGGACATTTTAGACAAAACTCTCAAGAGGGAAAAAGATTCGCAGTGGCCTACTTAGTACGTAGGCAAAAGTTTTTTTTTTTTTGAATTTTTTTGTGCAATTTCGATGGCAGACAAATGGTGGCGCTGTTGCCGCTAGGAAGCTCAGAAATCAATGAGGACAACAGATTCCGAATCGGGTCGCCATTACGGAATTTTTGATGTCTCATACTTGTGTTTTGGACTCTCAGAGGCTCCTGAGTCTTATCGGTAGAACCCCCATTACCTAACCCTAAATCTTGAAAATAACACGTGTCAAAACACTTCCGGGTTCGCTGTTGCGCCCCCTTCTGGACATTTTAGACAAAACTCTCAAGAGGGAAAAAGATTCGCAGTGGCCTACTTAGTACGTAGGCAAAAGTTTTTTTTTTTTTGAATTTTTTTGTGCAATTTTAATGGCAGACAAATGGTGGCGCTGTTGCCGCTAGGAAGCTCAGAAATCAATGAGGACAACAGATTCCGAATCGGGTCGCCATTACGGAATTTTAGATGTCTCATACTTGTGTCCTGGACGTTCAGAGGCTCCTGGGTCTTATCGGTAAGATTACCGGTAATCTTGCGAACCCCCATTGCCTAACCCTAACCCTAACCCTAACCCTTTAAAGTGCGATAGCTCCTCCCACAAAGGTCGACACGGTCCCATCTTTTAGTATGTTATATAGCTTGTCGAGACGGACATTTGGATATGTGTCTCTCCGCACACGGTCGCACGGTTCCTAACCCTAGGGTTAGCCTTTAAAGTGCGATAGCTCCTCCCACAAAGGTCGACACGGTCCCATCTTTTAGTATGTTATATAGCTTGTCGAGACGGACATTTGGATATGTGTCTCTCCGCACACGGTCGCACGGTTCCTAACCCTAGGGTTAGCCTTTAAAGTGCGATAGCTCCTCCCACAAAGGTCGACACGGTCCCATCTTTTAGTATGTTATATAGCTTGTCGAGACGGACATTTGGATATGTGTCTCTCCGCACACGGTCGCACGGTTCCTAACCCTAGGGTTAGCCTTTAAAGTGCGATAGCTCCTCCCACAAAGGTCAGAAATAAAAGTTAGTCACGTCCACGCGTAGCCATCGATAAGACGAACGCGATGATATGTGGCTCGCTTCTGGTACTCAATTTTAAGTTTAGCATTTCAACCAAAAACACATTCTTAGTGTCAAAACACTTCCGGGTTCGCTTTGCGCCCCCTTCTGGACCTTTTAGACAAAACTCTCAAGAGGGAAAAAGATTCGCAGTGGCCTACTTAGTACGTAGGCAAAAGTTTTTTTTTTTTTGAATTTTTTTGTGCAATTTCAATGGCAGACAAATGGTGGCGCTGTTGCCGCTAGGAAGCTCAGAAATCAATGAGGACAACAGATTCCGAATCGGGTCGCCATTACGGAATTTTTGATGTCTCATACTTGTGTTTTGGACTCTCAGAGGCTCCTGAGTCTTATCGGTAGAACCCCCATTATCTAACCCTAAATCTTGAAAATAACACAAGTGTCAAAACACTTCCGGGTTCGCTGTTGCGCCCCCTTCTGGACATTTTAGACAAAACTCTCAAGAGGGAAAAAGATTCGCAGTGGCCTACTTAGTACGTAGGCAAAAGTTTTTTTTTTTTTGAATTTTTTTGTGCAATTTTAATGGCAGACAAATGGTGGCGCTGTTGCCGCTAGGAAGCTCAGAAATCAATGAGGACAACAGATTCCGAATCGGGTCGCCATTACGGAATTTTAGATGTCTCATACTTGTGTCCTGGACGTTCAGAGGCTCCTGGGTCTTATCGGTAAGATTACCGGTAATCTTGCGAACCCCCATTGCCCTAACCCTAACCCTAACCCTAACCCTTTAAAGTGCGATAGCTCCTCCCACAAAGGTCGACACGGTCCCATCTTTTAGTATGTTATATAGCTTGTCGAGACGGACATTTGGATATGTGTCTCTCCGCACACGGTCGCACGGTTCCTAACCCTAGGGTTAGCCTTTAAAGTGCGATAGCTCCTCCCACAAAGGTCGACACGGTCCCATCTTTTAGTATGTTATATAGCTTGTCGAGACGGACATTTGGATATGTGTCTCTCCGCACACGGTCGCACGGTTCCTAACCCTAGGGTTAGCCTTTAAAGTGCGATAGCTCCTCCCACAAAGGTCGACACGGTCCCATCTTTTAGTATGTTATATAGCTTGTCGAGACGGACATTTGGATATGTGTCTCTCCGCACACGGTCGCACGGTTCCTAACCCTAGGGTTAGCCTTTAAAGTGCGATAGCTCCTCCCACAAAGGTCAGAAATAAAAGTTAGTCACGTCCACGCGTAGCCATCGATAAGACGAACGCGATGATATGTGGCTCGCTTCTGGTACTCAATTTTAAGTTTAGCATTTCAACCAAAAACACATTCTTAGCATCGGTAACCCTATAAGCCTTTCGATCAGGTAAAACTAGGGTTATCTAGGGTTAGGGTTAGGGGCTACGGGGGTCGCACGACAATGGCGGACATATCAGATCGTAGGCCTCGGAAAGCTGGAAACGCCAACGTCAATTACTTGTCTGACGGACGTATCGTTCAAGAGCTATCGCGCGTTGAAAACTAACCCTAACCCTAGCCAATTAAGAGAACCGTAAGTCCGTGTGCTGGGAAACACATATCAGCGCGTCCGCCTCGTCGTTCTGAGTCGGAAAATGGTCTCGGTTTTTTACAGAAGTTTTCTGGCGGCTAAGTGGCTATTACACCCACTTCCCGACATCGTAGAGACACGAGACCACCACGGCTGTATTCAGCGGGAAAAAGTGAGTCTAGGGAGCCAACTCCCGACGCTCAAAGACACTCCGAAGACCCAAAGGTCAAGCGTTGACATTTTAGGCTTTATTTTGCGGCCTTGCAGCTTTAAAATTCAATAAGATATTCAAAAAAATTGCTGTCTTCACAAACAAGACTGTTTCTAAATGTTTGAAGCGTCCCGAATCCGATGGAAGTGGTTTCGTAGCTCTCCGACACTGCTAACTCTCCGCCAAATCAAAAGAGACACGTTTTTTCAGCCCCTAGAGCTCAATTATTATTATTTTTTTTCAAACAACACATTTTCTGAATCACTTTTTCATGCCGGATTTAATGGAATTGGTCCCGTCGCTCTACGACACTCCTAAGGTCTGGGGTAAATTTTACTAAGTCCCAGAGCTTGGGGACACCAAAATAAGTGCACTGGGGACTATTACCAGTCGATCCCAAATCACTTGAAACATGCAAAAAAAGAAAAAAAATTAAAAAAAAAAAGAAAAAAAGAAAAAAAAAGAAAAAAAATTCAAAAAAAAAAAAAAAAAATCAAAAAAAAAGAAAAAAAAAAAAGAAACTAAACCAAAAAAAAAAAAAAAAAAAAAACCTTCTTGATGTGGACTTAGACTTGTCTTAGTACTACAACTACAACCTATCTCAAACCCTCACCCTGAACCTAACCCGCAGACTTGTATACACTAACCCTAACCAGTCTTAGTACTACAACTACTACCTATCTCAAACCCTCACCCTAAACCTAACCCGCAGACTTGTATACACTAAGCCTAACCCTAAAAAAAAAAAAAAAAATCTGGAAAAAAACACAAGTGTCAAAACACTTCCGGGTTCGCTTTGCGCCCCCTTCTGGACATTTTAGACAAAACTCTCAAGAGGGAAAAAGATTCGCAGTGGCCTACTTAGTACGTAGGCAAAAGTTTTTTTTTTTTTGAATTTTTTTGTGCAATTTCGATGGCAGACAAATGGTGGCGCTGTTGCCGCTAGGAAGCTCAGAAATCAATGAGGACAACAGATTCCGAATCGGGTCGCCATTACGGAATTTTTGATGTCTCATACTTGTGTTTTGGACTCTCAGAGGCTCCTGAGTCTTATCGGTAGAACCCCCATTACCTAACCCTAAATCTTGAAAATAACACGTGTCAAAACACTTCCGGGTTCGCTGTTGCGCCCCCTTCTGGACATTTTAGACAAAACTCTCAAGAGGGAAAAAGATTCGCAGTGGCCTACTTAGTACGTAGGCAAAAGTTTTTTTTTTTTTGAATTTTTTTGTGCAATTTTAATGGCAGACAAATGGTGGCGCTGTTGCCGCTAGGAAGCTCAGAAATCAATGAGGACAACAGATTCCGAATCGGGTCGCCATTACGGAATTTTAGATGTCTCATACTTGTGTCCTGGACGTTCAGAGGCTCCTGGGTCTTATCGGTAAGATTACCGGTAATCTTGCGAACCCCCATTGCCTAACCCTAACCCTAACCCTAACCCTTTAAAGTGCGATAGCTCCTCCCACAAAGGTCGACACGGTCCCATCTTTTAGTATGTTATATAGCTTGTCGAGACGGACATTTGGATATGTGTCTCTCCGCACACGGTCGCACGGTTCCTAACCCTAGGGTTAGCCTTTAAAGTGCGATAGCTCCTCCCACAAAGGTCGACACGGTCCCATCTTTTAGTATGTTATATAGCTTGTCGAGACGGACATTTGGATATGTGTCTCTCCGCACACGGTCGCACGGTTCCTAACCCTAGGGTTAGCCTTTAAAGTGCGATAGCTCCTCCCACAAAGGTCGACACGGTCCCATCTTTTAGTATGTTATATAGCTTGTCGAGACGGACATTTGGATATGTGTCTCTCCGCACACGGTCGCACGGTTCCTAACCCTAGGGTTAGCCTTTAAAGTGCGATAGCTCCTCCCACAAAGGTCAGAAATAAAAGTTAGTCACGTCCACGCGTAGCCATCGATAAGACGAACGCGATGATATGTGGCTCGCTTCTGGTACTCAATTTTAAGTTTAGCATTTCAACCAAAAACACATTCTTAGTGTCAAAACACTTCCGGGTTCGCTTTGCGCCCCCTTCTGGACATTTTAGACAAAACTCTCAAGAGGGAAAAAGATTCGCAGTGGCCTACTTAGTACGTAGGCAAAAGTTTTTTTTTTTTTGAATTTTTTTGTGCAATTTCAATGGCAGACAAATGGTGGCGCTGTTGCCGCTAGGAAGCTCAGAAATCAATGAGGACAACAGATTCCGAATCGGGTCGCCATTACGGAATTTTTGATGTCTCATACTTGTGTTTTGGACTCTCAGAGGCTCCTGAGTCTTATCGGTAGAACCCCCATTATCTAACCCTAAATCTTGAAAATAACACAAGTGTCAAAACACTTCCGGGTTCGCTGTTGCGCCCCCTTCTGGACATTTTAGACAAAACTCTCAAGAGGGAAAAAGATTCGCAGTGGCCTACTTAGTACGTAGGCAAAAGTTTTTTTTTTTTTGAATTTTTTTGTGCAATTTTAATGGCAGACAAATGGTGGCGCTGTTGCCGCTAGGAAGCTCAGAAATCAATGAGGACAACAGATTCCGAATCGGGTCGCCATTACGGAATTTTAGATGTCTCATACTTGTGTCCTGGACGTTCAGAGGCTCCTGGGTCTTATCGGTAAGATTACCGGTAATCTTGCGAACCCCCATTGCCCTAACCCTAACCCTAACCCTAACCCTTTAAAGTGCGATAGCTCCTCCCACAAAGGTCGACACGGTCCCATCTTTTAGTATGTTATATAGCTTGTCGAGACGGACATTTGGATATGTGTCTCTCCGCACACGGTCGCACGGTTCCTAACCCTAGGGTTAGCCTTTAAAGTGCGATAGCTCCTCCCACAAAGGTCGACACGGTCCCATCTTTTAGTATGTTATATAGCTTGTCGAGACGGACATTTGGATATGTGTCTCTCCGCACACGGTCGCACGGTTCCTAACCCTAGGGTTAGCCTTTAAAGTGCGATAGCTCCTCCCACAAAGGTCAGAAATAAAAGTTAGTCACGTCCACGCGTAGCCATCGATAAGACGAACGCGATGATATGTGGCTCGCTTCTGGTACTCAATTTTAAGTTTAGCATTTCAACCAAAAACACATTCTTAGCATCGGTAACCCTATAAGCCTTTCGATCAGGTAAAACTAGGGTTATCTAGGGTTAGGGTTAGGGGCTACGGGGGTCGCACGACAATGGCGGACATATCAGATCGTAGGCCTCGGAAAGCTGGAAACGCCAACGTCAATTACTTGTCTGACGGACGTATCGTTCAAGAGCTATCGCGCGTTGAAAACTAACCCTAACCCTAGCCAATTAAGAGAACCGTAAGTCCGTGTGCTGGGAAACACATATCAGCGCGTCCGCCTCGTCGTTCTGAGTCGGAAAATGGTCTCGGTTTTTTACAGAAGTTTTCTGGCGGCTAAGTGGCTATTACACCCACTTCCCGACATCGTAGAGACACGAGACCACCACGGCTGTATTCAGCGGGAAAAAGTGAGTCTAGGGAGCCAACTCCCGACGCTCAAAGACACTCCGAAGACCCAAAGGTCAAGCGTTGACATTTTAGGCTTTATTTTGCGGCCTTGCAGCTTTAAAATTCAATAAGATATTCAAAAAAATTGCTGTCTTCACAAACAAGACTGTTTCTAAATGTTTGAAGCGTCCCGAATCCGATGGAAGTGGTTTCGTAGCTCTCCGACACTGCTAACTCTCCGCCAAATCAAAAGAGACACGTTTTTTCAGCCCCTAGAGCTCAATTATTATTATTTTTTTTCAAACAACACATTTTCTGAACCAGTCGATCCCAAATCACTTGAAACATGCAAAAAAAGAAAAAAAATTAAAAAAAAAAAGAAAAAAAGAAAAAAAAAGAAAAAAAATTCAAAAAAAAAAAGAAAAAAATCAAAAAAAAAGAAAAAAAAAAAAGAAACTAAACCAAAAAAAAAAAAAAAAAAAAAACCTTCTTGATGTGGACTTAGACTTGTCTTAGTACTACAACTACAACCTATCTCAAACCCTCACCCTGAACCTAACCCGCAGACTTGTATACACTAACCCTAACCAGTCTTAGTACTACAACTACTACCTATCTCAAACCCTCACCCTAAACCTAACCCGCAGACTTGTATACACTAAGCCTAACCCTAAAAAAATAAAAAAAAAATCTGGAAAAAAACACAAGTGTCAAAACACTTCCGGGTTCGCTTTGCGCCCCCTTCTGGACATTTTAGACAAAACTCTCAAGAGGGAAAAAGATTCGCAGTGGCCTACTTAGTACGTAGGCAAAAGTTTTTTTTTTTTTGAATTTTTTTGTGCAATTTCGATGGCAGACAAATGGTGGCGCTGTTGCCGCTAGGAAGCTCAGAAATCAATGAGGACAACAGATTCCGAATCGGGTCGCCATTACGGAATTTTTGATGTCTCATACTTGTGTTTTGGACTCTCAGAGGCTCCTGAGTCTTATCGGTAGAACCCCCATTACCTAACCCTAAATCTTGAAAATAACACGTGTCAAAACACTTCCGGGTTCGCTGTTGCGCCCCCTTCTGGACATTTTAGACAAAACTCTCAAGAGGGAAAAAGATTCGCAGTGGCCTACTTAGTACGTAGGCAAAAGTTTTTTTTTTTTTGAATTTTTTTGTGCAATTTTAATGGCAGACAAATGGTGGCGCTGTTGCCGCTAGGAAGCTCAGAAATCAATGAGGACAACAGATTCCGAATCGGGTCGCCATTACGGAATTTTAGATGTCTCATACTTGTGTCCTGGACGTTCAGAGGCTCCTGGGTCTTATCGGTAAGATTACCGGTAATCTTGCGAACCCCCATTGCCTAACCCTAACCCTAACCCTAACCCTTTAAAGTGCGATAGCTCCTCCCACAAAGGTCGACACGGTCCCATCTTTTAGTATGTTATATAGCTTGTCGAGACGGACATTTGGATATGTGTCTCTCCGCACACGGTCGCACGGTTCCTAACCCTAGGGTTAGCCTTTAAAGTGCGATAGCTCCTCCCACAAAGGTCGACACGGTCCCATCTTTTAGTATGTTATATAGCTTGTCGAGACGGACATTTGGATATGTGTCTCTCCGCACACGGTCGCACGGTTCCTAACCCTAGGGTTAGCCTTTAAAGTGCGATAGCTCCTCCCACAAAGGTCGACACGGTCCCATCTTTTAGTATGTTATATAGCTTGTCGAGACGGACATTTGGATATGTGTCTCTCCGCACACGGTCGCACGGTTCCTAACCCTAGGGTTAGCCTTTAAAGTGCGATAGCTCCTCCCACAAAGGTCAGAAATAAAAGTTAGTCACGTCCACGCGTAGCCATCGATAAGACGAACGCGATGATATGTGGCTCGCTTCTGGTACTCAATTTTAAGTTTAGCATTTCAACCAAAAACACATTCTTAGTGTCAAAACACTTCCGGGTTCGCTTTGCGCCCCCTTCTGGACATTTTAGACAAAACTCTCAAGAGGGAAAAAGATTCGCAGTGGCCTACTTAGTACGTAGGCAAAAGTTTTTTTTTTTTTGAATTTTTTTGTGCAATTTCAATGGCAGACAAATGGTGGCGCTGTTGCCGCTAGGAAGCTCAGAAATCAATGAGGACAACAGATTCCGAATCGGGTCGCCATTACGGAATTTTTGATGTCTCATACTTGTGTTTTGGACTCTCAGAGGCTCCTGAGTCTTATCGGTAGAACCCCCATTACCTAACCCTAAATCTTGAAAATAACACAAGTGTCAAAACACTTCCGGGTTCGCTGTTGCGCCCCCTTCTGGACATTTTAGACAAAACTCTCAAGAGGGAAAAAGATTCGCAGTGGCCTACTTAGTACGTAGGCAAAAGTTTTTTTTTTTTTGAATTTTTTTGTGCAATTTTAATGGCAGACAAATGGTGGCGCTGTTGCCGCTAGGAAGCTCAGAAATCAATGAGGACAACAGATTCCGAATCGGGTCGCCATTACGGAATTTTAGATGTCTCATACTTGTGTCCTGGACGTTCAGAGGCTCCTGGGTCTTATCGGTAAGATTACCGGTAATCTTGCGAACCCCCATTGCCTAACCCTAACCCTAACCCTAACCCTTTAAAGTGCGATAGCTCCTCCCACAAAGGTCGACACGGTCCCATCTTTTAGTATGTTATATAGCTTGTCGAGACGGACATTTGGATATGTGTCTCTCCGCACACGGTCGCACGGTTCCTAACCCTAGGGTTAGCCTTTAAAGTGCGATAGCTCCTCCCACAAAGGTCGACACGGTCCCATCTTTTAGTATGTTATATAGCTTGTCGAGACGGACATTTGGATATGTGTCTCTCCGCACACGGTCGCACGGTTCCTAACCCTAGGGTTAGCCTTTAAAGTGCGATAGCTCCTCCCACAAAGGTCGACACGGTCCCATCTTTTAGTATGTTATATAGCTTGTCGAGACGGACATTTGGATATGTGTCTCTCCGCACACGGTCGCACGGTTCCTAACCCTAGGGTTAGCCTTTAAAGTGCGATAGCTCCTCCCACAAAGGTCAGAAATAAAAGTTAGTCACGTCCACGCGTAGCCATCGATAAGACGAACGCGATGATATGTGGCTCGCTTCTGGTACTCAATTTTAAGTTTAGCATTTCAACCAAAAACACATTCTTAGTGTCAAAACACTTCCGGGTTCGCTTTGCGCCCCCTTCTGGACATTTTAGACAAAACTCTCAAGAGGGAAAAAGATTCGCAGTGGCCTACTTAGTACGTAGGCAAAAGTTTTTTTTTTTTTGAATTTTTTTGTGCAATTTCAATGGCAGACAAATGGTGGCGCTGTTGCCGCTAGGAAGCTCAGAAATCAATGAGGACAACAGATTCCGAATCGGGTCGCCATTACGGAATTTTTGATGTCTCATACTTGTGTTTTGGACTCTCAGAGGCTCCTGAGTCTTATCGGTAGAACCCCCATTACCTAACCCTAAATCTTGAAAATAACACAAGTGTCAAAACACTTCCGGGTTCGCTGTTGCGCCCCCTTCTGGACATTTTAGACAAAACTCTCAAGAGGGAAAAAGATTCGCAGTGGCCTACTTAGTACGTAGGCAAAAGTTTTTTTTTTTTTGAATTTTTTTGTGCAATTTTAATGGCAGACAAATGGTGGCGCTGTTGCCGCTAGGAAGCTCAAAAATCAATGAGGACAACAGATTCCGAATCGGGTCGCCATTACGGAATTTTAGATGTCTCATACTTGTGTCCTGGACGTTCAGAGGCTCCTGGGTCTTATCGGTAAGATTACCGGTAATCTTGCGAACCCCCATTGCCTAACCCTAACCCTAACCCTAACCCTTTAAAGTGCGATAGCTCCTCCCACAAAGGTCGACACGGTCCCATCTTTTAGTATGTTATATAGCTTGTCGAGACGGACATTTGGATATGTGTCTCTCCGCACACGGTCGCACGGTTCCTAACCCTAGGGTTAGCCTTTAAAGTGCGATAGCTCCTCCCACAAAGGTCGACACGGTCCCATCTTTTAGTATGTTATATAGCTTGTCGAGACGGACATTTGGATATGTGTCTCTCCGCACACGGTCGCACGGTTCCTAACCCTAGGGTTAGCCTTTAAAGTGCGATAGCTCCTCCCACAAAGGTCGACACGGTCCCATCTTTTAGTATGTTATATAGCTTGTCGAGACGGACATTTGGATATGTGTCTCTCCGCACACGGTCGCACGGTTCCTAACCCTAGGGTTAGCCTTTAAAGTGCGATAGCTCCTCCCACAAAGGTCAGAAATAAAAGTTAGTCACGTCCACGCGTAGCCATCGATAAGACGAACGCGATGATATGTGGCTCGCTTCTGGTACTCAATTTTAAGTTTAGCATTTCAACCAAAAACACATTCTTAGTGTCAAAACACTTCCGGGTTCGCTGTTGCGCCCCCTTCTGGACATTTTAGACAAAACTCTCAAGAGGGAAAAAGATTCGCAGTGGCCTACTTAGTACGTAGGCAAAAGTTTTTTTTTTTTTGAATTTTTTTGTGCAATTTTAATGGCAGACAAATGGTGGCGCTGTTGCCGCTAGGAAGCTCAGAAATCAATGAGGACAACAGATTCCGAATCGGGTCGCCATTACGGAATTTTAGATGTCTCATACTTGTGTCCTGGACGTTCAGAGGCTCCTGGGTCTTATCGGTAAGATTACCGGTAATCTTGCGAACCCCCATTGCCCTAACCCTAACCCTAACCCTAACCCTTTAAAGTGCGATAGCTCCTCCCACAAAGGTCGACACGGTCCCATCTTTTAGTATGTTATATAGCTTGTCGAGACGGACATTTGGATATGTGTCTCTCCGCACACTCAGAAATAAAAGTTAGTCACGTCCACGCGTAGCCATCGATAAGACGAACGCGATGATATGTGGCTCGCTTCTGGTACTCAATTTTAAGTTTAGCATTTCAACCAAAAACACATTCTTAGTGTCAAAACACTTCCGGGTTCGCTGTTGCGCCCCCTTCTGGACATTTTAGACAAAACTCTCAAGAGGGAAAAAGATTCGCAGTGGCCTACTTAGTACGTAGGCAAAAGTTTTTTTTTTTTTGAATTTTTTTGTGCAATTTTAATGGCAGACAAATGGTGGCGCTGTTGCCGCTAGGAAGCTCAGAAATCAATGAGGACAACAGATTCCGAATCGGGTCGCCATTACGGAATTTTAGATGTCTCATACTTGTGTCCTGGACGTTCAGAGGCTCCTGGGTCTTATCGGTAAGATTACCGGTAATCTTGCGAACCCCCATTGCCCTAACCCTAACCCTAACCCTAACCCTTTAAAGTGCGATAGCTCCTCCCACAAAGGTCGACACGGTCCCATCTTTTAGTATGTTATATAGCTTGTCGAGACGGACATTTGGATATGTGTCTCTCCGCACACGGTCGCACGGTTCCTAACCCTAGGGTTAGCCTTTAAAGTGCGATAGCTCCTCCCACAAAGGTCGACACGGTCCCATCTTTTAGTATGTTATATAGCTTGTCGAGACGGACATTTGGATATGTGTCTCTCCGCACACGGTCGCACGGTTCCTAACCCTAGGGTTAGCCTTTAAAGTGCGATAGCTCCTCCCACAAAGGTCGACACGGTCCCATCTTTTAGTATGTTATATAGCTTGTCGAGACGGACATTTGGATATGTGTCTCTCCGCACACGGTCGCACGGTTCCTAACCCTAGGGTTAGCCTTTAAAGTGCGATAGCTCCTCCCACAAAGGTCAGAAATAAAAGTTAGTCACGTCCACGCGTAGCCATCGATAAGACGAACGCGATGATATGTGGCTCGCTTCTGGTACTCAATTTTAAGTTTAGCATTTCAACCAAAAACACATTCTTAGTGTCAAAACACTTCCGGGTTCGCTTTGCGCCCCCTTCTGGACATTTTAGACAAAACTCTCAAGAGGGAAAAAGATTCGCAGTGGCCTACTTAGTACGTAGGCAAAAGTTTTTTTTTTTTTGAATTTTTTTGTGCAATTTTAATGGCAGACAAATGGTGGCGCTGTTGCCGCTAGGAAGCTCAGAAATCAATGAGGACAACAGATTCCGAATCGGGTCGCCATTACGGAATTTTAGATGTCTCATACTTGTGTCCTGGACGTTCAGAGGCTCCTGGGTCTTATCGGTAAGATTACCGGTAATCTTGCGAACCCCCATTGCCCTAACCCTAACCCTAACCCTAACCCTTTAAAGTGCGATAGCTCCTCCCACAAAGGTCGACACGGTCCCATCTTTTAGTATGTTATATAGCTTGTCGAGACGGACATTTGGATATGTGTCTCTCCGCACACGGTCGCACGGTTCCTAACCCTAGGGTTAGCCTTTAAAGTGCGATAGCTCCTCCCACAAAGGTCGACACGGTCCCATCTTTTAGTATGTTATATAGCTTGTCGAGACGGACATTTGGATATGTGTCTCTCCGCACACGGTCGCACGGTTCCTAACCCTAGGGTTAGCCTTTAAAGTGCGATAGCTCCTCCCACAAAGGTCGACACGGTCCCATCTTTTAGTATGTTATATAGCTTGTCGAGACGGACATTTGGATATGTGTCTCTCCGCACACGGTCGCACGGTTCCTAACCCTAGGGTTAGCCTTTAAAGTGCGATAGCTCCTCCCACAAAGGTCAGAAATAAAAGTTAGTCACGTCCACGCGTAGCCATCGATAAGACGAACGCGATGATATGTGGCTCGCTTCTGGTACTCAATTTTAAGTTTAGCATTTCAACCAAAAACACATTCTTAGCATCGGTAACCCTATAAGCCTTTCGATCAGGTAAAACTAGGGTTATCTAGGGTTAGGGTTAGGGGCTACGGGGGTCGCACGACAATGGCGGACATATCAGATCGTAGGCCTCGGAAAGCTGGAAACGCCAACGTCAATTACTTGTCTGACGGACGTATCGTTCAAGAGCTATCGCGCGTTGAAAACTAACCCTAACCCTAGCCAATTAAGAGAACCGTAAGTCCGTGTGCTGGGAAACACATATCAGCGCGTCCGCCTCGTCGTTCTGAGTCGGAAAATGGTCTCGGTTTTTTACAGAAGTTTTCTGGCGGCTAAGTGGCTATTACACCCACTTCCCGACATCGTAGAGACACGAGACCACCACGGCTGTATTCAGCGGGAAAAAGTGAGTCTAGGGAGCCAACTCCCGACGCTCAAAGACACTCCGAAGACCCAAAGGTCAAGCGTTGACATTTTAGGCTTTATTTTGCGGCCTTGCAGCTTTAAAATTCAATAAGATATTCAAAAAAATTGCTGTCTTCACAAACAAGACTGTTTCTAAATGTTTGAAGCGTCCCGAATCCGATGGAAGTGGTTTCGTAGCTCTCCGACACTGCTAACTCTCCGCCAAATCAAAAGAGACACGTTTTTTCAGCCCCTAGAGCTCAATTATTATTTTTTTTTTTCAAACAACACATTTTCTGAATCACTTTTTCATGCCGGATTTAATGGAATTGGTCCCGTCGCTCTACGACACTCCTAAGGTCTGGGGTAAATTTTACTAAGTCCCAGAGCTTGGGGACACCAAAATAAGTGCACTGGGGACTATTACCAGTCGATCCCAAATCACTTGAAACATGCAAAAAAAGAAAAAAAATTAAAAAAAAAAAAGAAAAAAAGAAAAAAAAAGAAAAAAAATTCAAAAAAAAAAAAAAAAAAATCAAAAAAAAAGAAAAAAAAAAAAGAAACTAAACCAAAAAAAAAAAAAAAAAAAAACCTTCTTGATGTGGACTTAGACTTGTCTTAGTACTACAACTACAACCTATCTCAAACCCTCACCCTGAACCTAACCCGCAGACTTGTATACACTAACCCTAACCAGTCTTAGTACTACAACTACTACCTATCTCAAACCCTCACCCTAAACCTAACCCGCAGACTTGTATACACTAAGCCTAACCCTAAAAAAAAAAAAAAAAAATCTGGAAAAAAACACAAGTGTCAAAACACTTCCGGGTTCGCTTTGCGCCCCCTTCTGGACATTTTAGACAAAACTCTCAAGAGGGAAAAAGATTCGCAGTGGCCTACTTAGTACGTAGGCAAAAGTTGTTTTTTTTTTGAATTTTTTTGTGCAATTTCAATGGCAGACAAATGGTGGCGCTGTTGCCGCTAGGAAGCTCAGAAATCAATGAGGACAACAGATTCCGAATCGGGTCGCCATTACGGAATTTTTGATGTCTCATACTTGTGTTTTGGACTCTCAGAGGCTCCTGAGTCTTATCGGTAGAACCCCCATTACCTAACCCTAAATCTTGAAAATAACACAAGTGTCAAAACACTTCCGGGTTCGCTGTTGCGCCCCCTTCTGGACATTTTAGACAAAACTCTCAAGAGGGAAAAAGATTCGCAGTGGCCTACTTAGTACGTAGGCAAAAGTTTTTTTTTTTTTGAATTTTTTTGTGCAATTTTAATGGCAGACAAATGGTGGCGCTGTTGCCGCTAGGAAGCTCAGAAATCAATGAGGACAACAGATTCCGAATCGGGTCGCCATTACGGAATTTTAGATGTCTCATACTTGTGTCCTGGACGTTCAGAGGCTCCTGGGTCTTATCGGTAAGATTACCGGTAATCTTGCGAACCCCCATTGCCTAACCCTAACCCTAACCCTAACCCTTTAAAGTGCGATAGCTCCTCCCACAAAGGTCGACACGGTCCCATCTTTTAGTATGTTATATAGCTTGTCGAGACGGACATTTGGATATGTGTCTCTCCGCACACGGTCGCACGGTTCCTAACCCTAGGGTTAGCCTTTAAAGTGCGATAGCTCCTCCCACAAAGGTCGACACGGTCCCATCTTTTAGTATGTTATATAGCTTGTCGAGACGGACATTTGGATATGTGTCTCTCCGCACACGGTCGCACGGTTCCTAACCCTAGGGTTAGCCTTTAAAGTGCGATAGCTCCTCCCACAAAGGTCGACACGGTCCCATCTTTTAGTATGTTATATAGCTTGTCGAGACGGACATTTGGATATGTGTCTCTCCGCACACGGTCGCACGGTTCCTAACCCTAGGGTTAGCCTTTAAAGTGCGATAGCTCCTCCCACAAAGGTCAGAAATAAAAGTTAGTCACGTCCACGCGTAGCCATCGATAAGACGAACGCGATGATATGTGGCTCGCTTCTGGTACTCAATTTTAAGTTTAGCATTTCAACCAAAAACACATTCTTAGTGTCAAAACACTTCCGGGTTCGCTTTGCGCCCCCTTCTGGACATTTTAGACAAAACTCTCAAGAGGGAAAAAGATTCGCAGTGGCCTACTTAGTACGTAGGCAAAAGTTTTTTTTTTTTTGAATTTTTTTGTGCAATTTCAATGGCAGACAAATGGTGGCGCTGTTGCCGCTAGGAAGCTCAGAAATCAATGAGGACAACAGATTCCGAATCGGGTCGCCATTACGGAATTTTTGATGTCTCATACTTGTGTTTTGGACTCTCAGAGGCTCCTGAGTCTTATCGGTAGAACCCCCATTACCTAACCCTAAATCTTGAAAATAACACAAGTGTCAAAACACTTCCGGGTTCGCTGTTGCGCCCCCTTCTGGACATTTTAGACAAAACTCTCAAGAGGGAAAAAGATTCGCAGTGGCCTACTTAGTACGTAGGCAAAAGTTTTTTTTTTTTTGAATTTTTTTGTGCAATTTTAATGGCAGACAAATGGTGGCGCTGTTGCCGCTAGGAAGCTCAAAAATCAATGAGGACAACAGATTCCGAATCGGGTCGCCATTACGGAATTTTAGATGTCTCATACTTGTGTCCTGGACGTTCAGAGGCTCCTGGGTCTTATCGGTAAGATTACCGGTAATCTTGCGAACCCCCATTGCCTAACCCTAACCCTAACCCTAACCCTTTAAAGTGCGATAGCTCCTCCCACAAAGGTCGACACGGTCCCATCTTTTAGTATGTTATATAGCTTGTCGAGACGGACATTTGGATATGTGTCTCTCCGCACACGGTCGCACGGTTCCTAACCCTAGGGTTAGCCTTTAAAGTGCGATAGCTCCTCCCACAAAGGTCGACACGGTCCCATCTTTTAGTATGTTATATAGCTTGTCGAGACGGACATTTGGATATGTGTCTCTCCGCACACGGTCGCACGGTTCCTAACCCTAGGGTTAGCCTTTAAAGTGCGATAGCTCCTCCCACAAAGGTCGACACGGTCCCATCTTTTAGTATGTTATATAGCTTGTCGAGACGGACATTTGGATATGTGTCTCTCCGCACACGGTCGCACGGTTCCTAACCCTAGGGTTAGCCTTTAAAGTGCGATAGCTCCTCCCACAAAGGTCAGAAATAAAAGTTAGTCACGTCCACGCGTAGCCATCGATAAGACGAACGCGATGATATGTGGCTCGCTTCTGGTACTCAATTTTAAGTTTAGCATTTCAACCAAAAACACATTCTTAGTGTCAAAACACTTCCGGGTTCGCTGTTGCGCCCCCTTCTGGACATTTTAGACAAAACTCTCAAGAGGGAAAAAGATTCGCAGTGGCCTACTTAGTACGTAGGCAAAAGTTTTTTTTTTTTTGAATTTTTTTGTGCAATTTTAATGGCAGACAAATGGTGGCGCTGTTGCCGCTAGGAAGCTCAGAAATCAATGAGGACAACAGATTCCGAATCGGGTCGCCATTACGGAATTTTAGATGTCTCATACTTGTGTCCTGGACGTTCAGAGGCTCCTGGGTCTTATCGGTAAGATTACCGGTAATCTTGCGAACCCCCATTGCCCTAACCCTAACCCTAACCCTAACCCTTTAAAGTGCGATAGCTCCTCCCACAAAGGTCGACACGGTCCCATCTTTTAGTATGTTATATAGCTTGTCGAGACGGACATTTGGATATGTGTCTCTCCGCACACTCAGAAATAAAAGTTAGTCACGTCCACGCGTAGCCATCGATAAGACGAACGCGATGATATGTGGCTCGCTTCTGGTACTCAATTTTAAGTTTAGCATTTCAACCAAAAACACATTCTTAGTGTCAAAACACTTCCGGGTTCGCTGTTGCGCCCCCTTCTGGACATTTTAGACAAAACTCTCAAGAGGGAAAAAGATTCGCAGTGGCCTACTTAGTACGTAGGCAAAAGTTTTTTTTTTTTTGAATTTTTTTGTGCAATTTTAATGGCAGACAAATGGTGGCGCTGTTGCCGCTAGGAAGCTCAGAAATCAATGAGGACAACAGATTCCGAATCGGGTCGCCATTACGGAATTTTAGATGTCTCATACTTGTGTCCTGGACGTTCAGAGGCTCCTGGGTCTTATCGGTAAGATTACCGGTAATCTTGCGAACCCCCATTGCCCTAACCCTAACCCTAACCCTAACCCTTTAAAGTGCGATAGCTCCTCCCACAAAGGTCGACACGGTCCCATCTTTTAGTATGTTATATAGCTTGTCGAGACGGACATTTGGATATGTGTCTCTCCGCACACGGTCGCACGGTTCCTAACCCTAGGGTTAGCCTTTAAAGTGCGATAGCTCCTCCCACAAAGGTCGACACGGTCCCATCTTTTAGTATGTTATATAGCTTGTCGAGACGGACATTTGGATATGTGTCTCTCCGCACACGGTCGCACGGTTCCTAACCCTAGGGTTAGCCTTTAAAGTGCGATAGCTCCTCCCACAAAGGTCGACACGGTCCCATCTTTTAGTATGTTATATAGCTTGTCGAGACGGACATTTGGATATGTGTCTCTCCGCACACGGTCGCACGGTTCCTAACCCTAGGGTTAGCCTTTAAAGTGCGATAGCTCCTCCCACAAAGGTCAGAAATAAAAGTTAGTCACGTCCACGCGTAGCCATCGATAAGACGAACGCGATGATATGTGGCTCGCTTCTGGTACTCAATTTTAAGTTTAGCATTTCAACCAAAAACACATTCTTAGTGTCAAAACACTTCCGGGTTCGCTTTGCGCCCCCTTCTGGACATTTTAGACAAAACTCTCAAGAGGGAAAAAGATTCGCAGTGGCCTACTTAGTACGTAGGCAAAAGTTTTTTTTTTTTTGAATTTTTTTGTGCAATTTTAATGGCAGACAAATGGTGGCGCTGTTGCCGCTAGGAAGCTCAGAAATCAATGAGGACAACAGATTCCGAATCGGGTCGCCATTACGGAATTTTAGATGTCTCATACTTGTGTCCTGGACGTTCAGAGGCTCCTGGGTCTTATCGGTAAGATTACCGGTAATCTTGCGAACCCCCATTGCCCTAACCCTAACCCTAACCCTAACCCTTTAAAGTGCGATAGCTCCTCCCACAAAGGTCGACACGGTCCCATCTTTTAGTATGTTATATAGCTTGTCGAGACGGACATTTGGATATGTGTCTCTCCGCACACGGTCGCACGGTTCCTAACCCTAGGGTTAGCCTTTAAAGTGCGATAGCTCCTCCCACAAAGGTCGACACGGTCCCATCTTTTAGTATGTTATATAGCTTGTCGAGACGGACATTTGGATATGTGTCTCTCCGCACACGGTCGCACGGTTCCTAACCCTAGGGTTAGCCTTTAAAGTGCGATAGCTCCTCCCACAAAGGTCGACACGGTCCCATCTTTTAGTATGTTATATAGCTTGTCGAGACGGACATTTGGATATGTGTCTCTCCGCACACGGTCGCACGGTTCCTAACCCTAGGGTTAGCCTTTAAAGTGCGATAGCTCCTCCCACAAAGGTCAGAAATAAAAGTTAGTCACGTCCACGCGTAGCCATCGATAAGACGAACGCGATGATATGTGGCTCGCTTCTGGTACTCAATTTTAAGTTTAGCATTTCAACCAAAAACACATTCTTAGCATCGGTAACCCTATAAGCCTTTCGATCAGGTAAAACTAGGGTTATCTAGGGTTAGGGTTAGGGGCTACGGGGGTCGCACGACAATGGCGGACATATCAGATCGTAGGCCTCGGAAAGCTGGAAACGCCAACGTCAATTACTTGTCTGACGGACGTATCGTTCAAGAGCTATCGCGCGTTGAAAACTAACCCTAACCCTAGCCAATTAAGAGAACCGTAAGTCCGTGTGCTGGGAAACACATATCAGCGCGTCCGCCTCGTCGTTCTGAGTCGGAAAATGGTCTCGGTTTTTTACAGAAGTTTTCTGGCGGCTAAGTGGCTATTACACCCACTTCCCGACATCGTAGAGACACGAGACCACCACGGCTGTATTCAGCGGGAAAAAGTGAGTCTAGGGAGCCAACTCCCGACGCTCAAAGACACTCCGAAGACCCAAAGGTCAAGCGTTGACATTTTAGGCTTTATTTTGCGGCCTTGCAGCTTTAAAATTCAATAAGATATTCAAAAAAATTGCTGTCTTCACAAACAAGACTGTTTCTAAATGTTTGAAGCGTCCCGAATCCGATGGAAGTGGTTTCGTAGCTCTCCGACACTGCTAACTCTCCGCCAAATCAAAAGAGACACGTTTTTTCAGCCCCTAGAGCTCAATTATTATTTTTTTTTTTCAAACAACACATTTTCTGAATCACTTTTTCATGCCGGATTTAATGGAATTGGTCCCGTCGCTCTACGACACTCCTAAGGTCTGGGGTAAATTTTACTAAGTCCCAGAGCTTGGGGACACCAAAATAAGTGCACTGGGGACTATTACCAGTCGATCCCAAATCACTTGAAACATGCAAAAAAAGAAAAAAAATTAAAAAAAAAAAAGAAAAAAAGAAAAAAAAAGAAAAAAAATTCAAAAAAAAAAAAAAAAAAATCAAAAAAAAAGAAAAAAAAAAAAGAAACTAAACCAAAAAAAAAAAAAAAAAAAAACCTTCTTGATGTGGACTTAGACTTGTCTTAGTACTACAACTACAACCTATCTCAAACCCTCACCCTGAACCTAACCCGCAGACTTGTATACACTAACCCTAACCAGTCTTAGTACTACAACTACTACCTATCTCAAACCCTCACCCTAAACCTAACCCGCAGACTTGTATACACTAAGCCTAACCCTAAAAAAAAAAAAAAAAAATCTGGAAAAAAACACAAGTGTCAAAACACTTCCGGGTTCGCTTTGCGCCCCCTTCTGGACATTTTAGACAAAACTCTCAAGAGGGAAAAAGATTCGCAGTGGCCTACTTAGTACGTAGGCAAAAGTTGTTTTTTTTTTGAATTTTTTTGTGCAATTTCAATGGCAGACAAATGGTGGCGCTGTTGCCGCTAGGAAGCTCAGAAATCAATGAGGACAACAGATTCCGAATCGGGTCGCCATTACGGAATTTTTGATGTCTCATACTTGTGTTTTGGACTCTCAGAGGCTCCTGAGTCTTATCGGTAGAACCCCCATTACCTAACCCTAAATCTTGAAAATAACACAAGTGTCAAAACACTTCCGGGTTCGCTGTTGCGCCCCCTTCTGGACATTTTAGACAAAACTCTCAAGAGGGAAAAAGATTCGCAGTGGCCTACTTAGTACGTAGGCAAAAGTTTTTTTTTTTTTGAATTTTTTTGTGCAATTTTAATGGCAGACAAATGGTGGCGCTGTTGCCGCTAGGAAGCTCAGAAATCAATGAGGACAACAGATTCCGAATCGGGTCGCCATTACGGAATTTTAGATGTCTCATACTTGTGTCCTGGACGTTCAGAGGCTCCTGGGTCTTATCGGTAAGATTACCGGTAATCTTGCGAACCCCCATTGCCTAACCCTAACCCTAACCCTAACCCTTTAAAGTGCGATAGCTCCTCCCACAAAGGTCGACACGGTCCCATCTTTTAGTATGTTATATAGCTTGTCGAGACGGACATTTGGATATGTGTCTCTCCGCACACGGTCGCACGGTTCCTAACCCTAGGGTTAGCCTTTAAAGTGCGATAGCTCCTCCCACAAAGGTCGACACGGTCCCATCTTTTAGTATGTTATATAGCTTGTCGAGACGGACATTTGGATATGTGTCTCTCCGCACACGGTCGCACGGTTCCTAACCCTAGGGTTAGCCTTTAAAGTGCGATAGCTCCTCCCACAAAGGTCGACACGGTCCCATCTTTTAGTATGTTATATAGCTTGTCGAGACGGACATTTGGATATGTGTCTCTCCGCACACGGTCGCACGGTTCCTAACCCTAGGGTTAGCCTTTAAAGTGCGATAGCTCCTCCCACAAAGGTCAGAAATAAAAGTTAGTCACGTCCACGCGTAGCCATCGATAAGACGAACGCGATGATATGTGGCTCGCTTCTGGTACTCAATTTTAAGTTTAGCATTTCAACCAAAAACACATTCTTAGTGTCAAAACACTTCCGGGTTCGCTTTGCGCCCCCTTCTGGACATTTTAGACAAAACTCTCAAGAGGGAAAAAGATTCGCAGTGGCCTACTTAGTACGTAGGCAAAAGTTTTTTTTTTTTTGAATTTTTTTGTGCAATTTCAATGGCAGACAAATGGTGGCGCTGTTGCCGCTAGGAAGCTCAGAAATCAATGAGGACAACAGATTCCGAATCGGGTCGCCATTACGGAATTTTTGATGTCTCATACTTGTGTTTTGGACTCTCAGAGGCTCCTGAGTCTTATCGGTAGAACCCCCATTACCTAACCCTAAATCTTGAAAATAACACAAGTGTCAAAACACTTCCGGGTTCGCTGTTGCGCCCCCTTCTGGACATTTTAGACAAAACTCTCAAGAGGGAAAAAGATTCGCAGTGGCCTACTTAGTACGTAGGCAAAAGTTTTTTTTTTTTTGAATTTTTTTGTGCAATTTTAATGGCAGACAAATGGTGGCGCTGTTGCCGCTAGGAAGCTCAAAAATCAATGAGGACAACAGATTCCGAATCGGGTCGCCATTACGGAATTTTAGATGTCTCATACTTGTGTCCTGGACGTTCAGAGGCTCCTGGGTCTTATCGGTAAGATTACCGGTAATCTTGCGAACCCCCATTGCCTAACCCTAACCCTAACCCTAACCCTTTAAAGTGCGATAGCTCCTCCCACAAAGGTCGACACGGTCCCATCTTTTAGTATGTTATATAGCTTGTCGAGACGGACATTTGGATATGTGTCTCTCCGCACACGGTCGCACGGTTCCTAACCCTAGGGTTAGCCTTTAAAGTGCGATAGCTCCTCCCACAAAGGTCGACACGGTCCCATCTTTTAGTATGTTATATAGCTTGTCGAGACGGACATTTGGATATGTGTCTCTCCGCACACGGTCGCACGGTTCCTAACCCTAGGGTTAGCCTTTAAAGTGCGATAGCTCCTCCCACAAAGGTCGACACG
The DNA here is from genome assembly GCF_963924005.1 of Protomyctophum bolini. Taxonomy (NCBI): domain Eukaryota; kingdom Metazoa; phylum Chordata; class Actinopteri; order Myctophiformes; family Myctophidae; genus Protomyctophum; species Protomyctophum bolini. The sequence goes on along the minus strand of NW_027665378.1, from coordinate 146,316 downwards.
GTCCCATCTTTTAGTATGTTATATAGCTTGTCGAGACGGACATTTGGATATGTGTCTCTCCGCACACGGTCGCACGGTTCCTAACCCTAGGGTTAGCCTTTAAAGTGCGATAGCTCCTCCCACAAAGGTCAGAAATAAAAGTTAGTCACGTCCACGCGTAGCCATCGATAAGACGAACGCGATGATATGTGGCTCGCTTCTGGTACTCAATTTTAAGTTTAGCATTTCAACCAAAAACACATTCTTAGTGTCAAAACACTTCCGGGTTCGCTGTTGCGCCCCCTTCTGGACATTTTAGACAAAACTCTCAAGAGGGAAAAAGATTCGCAGTGGCCTACTTAGTACGTAGGCAAAAGTTTTTTTTTTTTTGAATTTTTTTGTGCAATTTTAATGGCAGACAAATGGTGGCGCTGTTGCCGCTAGGAAGCTCAGAAATCAATGAGGACAACAGATTCCGAATCGGGTCGCCATTACGGAATTTTAGATGTCTCATACTTGTGTCCTGGACGTTCAGAGGCTCCTGGGTCTTATCGGTAAGATTACCGGTAATCTTGCGAACCCCCATTGCCCTAACCCTAACCCTAACCCTAACCCTTTAAAGTGCGATAGCTCCTCCCACAAAGGTCGACACGGTCCCATCTTTTAGTATGTTATATAGCTTGTCGAGACGGACATTTGGATATGTGTCTCTCCGCACACGGTCGCACGGTTCCTAACCCTAGGGTTAGCCTTTAAAGTGCGATAGCTCCTCCCACAAAGGTCGACACGGTCCCATCTTTTAGTATGTTATATAGCTTGTCGAGACGGACATTTGGATATGTGTCTCTCCGCACACGGTCGCACGGTTCCTAACCCTAGGGTTAGCCTTTAAAGTGCGATAGCTCCTCCCACAAAGGTCGACACGGTCCCATCTTTTAGTATGTTATATAGCTTGTCGAGACGGACATTTGGATATGTGTCTCTCCGCACACGGTCGCACGGTTCCTAACCCTAGGGTTAGCCTTTAAAGTGCGATAGCTCCTCCCACAAAGGTCAGAAATAAAAGTTAGTCACGTCCACGCGTAGCCATCGATAAGACGAACGCGATGATATGTGGCTCGCTTCTGGTACTCAATTTTAAGTTTAGCATTTCAACCAAAAACACATTCTTAGTGTCAAAACACTTCCGGGTTCGCTTTGCGCCCCCTTCTGGACATTTTAGACAAAACTCTCAAGAGGGAAAAAGATTCGCAGTGGCCTACTTAGTACGTAGGCAAAAGTTTTTTTTTTTTTGAATTTTTTTGTGCAATTTTAATGGCAGACAAATGGTGGCGCTGTTGCCGCTAGGAAGCTCAGAAATCAATGAGGACAACAGATTCCGAATCGGGTCGCCATTACGGAATTTTAGATGTCTCATACTTGTGTCCTGGACGTTCAGAGGCTCCTGGGTCTTATCGGTAAGATTACCGGTAATCTTGCGAACCCCCATTGCCCTAACCCTAACCCTAACCCTAACCCTTTAAAGTGCGATAGCTCCTCCCACAAAGGTCGACACGGTCCCATCTTTTAGTATGTTATATAGCTTGTCGAGACGGACATTTGGATATGTGTCTCTCCGCACACGGTCGCACGGTTCCTAACCCTAGGGTTAGCCTTTAAAGTGCGATAGCTCCTCCCACAAAGGTCGACACGGTCCCATCTTTTAGTATGTTATATAGCTTGTCGAGACGGACATTTGGATATGTGTCTCTCCGCACACGGTCGCACGGTTCCTAACCCTAGGGTTAGCCTTTAAAGTGCGATAGCTCCTCCCACAAAGGTCAGAAATAAAAGTTAGTCACGTCCACGCGTAGCCATCGATAAGACGAACGCGATGATATGTGGCTCGCTTCTGGTACTCAATTTTAAGTTTAGCATTTCAACCAAAAACACATTCTTAGCATCGGTAACCCTATAAGCCTTTCGATCAGGTAAAACTAGGGTTATCTAGGGTTAGGGTTAGGGGCTACGGGGGTCGCACGACAATGGCGGACATATCAGATCGTAGGCCTCGGAAAGCTGGAAACGCCAACGTCAATTACTTGTCTGACGGACGTATCGTTCAAGAGCTATCGCGCGTTGAAAACTAACCCTAACCCTAGCCAATTAAGAGAACCGTAAGTCCGTGTGCTGGGAAACACATATCAGCGCGTCCGCCTCGTCGTTCTGAGTCGGAAAATGGTCTCGGTTTTTTACAGAAGTTTTCTGGCGGCTAAGTGGCTATTACACCCACTTCCCGACATCGTAGAGACACGAGACCACCACGGCTGTATTCAGCGGGAAAAAGTGAGTCTAGGGAGCCAACTCCCGACGCTCAAAGACACTCCGAAGACCCAAAGGTCAAGCGTTGACATTTTAGGCTTTATTTTGCGGCCTTGCAGCTTTAAAATTCAATAAGATATTCAAAAAAATTGCTGTCTTCACAAACAAGACTGTTTCTAAATGTTTGAAGCGTCCCGAATCCGATGGAAGTGGTTTCGTAGCTCTCCGACACTGCTAACTCTCCGCCAAATCAAAAGAGACACGTTTTTTCAGCCCCTAGAGCTCAATTATTATTTTTTTTTTTCAAACAACACATTTTCTGAATCACTTTTTCATGCCGGATTTAATGGAATTGGTCCCGTCGCTCTACGACACTCCTAAGGTCTGGGGTAAATTTTACTAAGTCCCAGAGCTTGGGGACACCAAAATAAGTGCACTGGGGACTATTACCAGTCGATCCCAAATCACTTGAAACATGCAAAAAAAGAAAAAAAATTAAAAAAAAAAAGAAAAAAAGAAAAAAAAAGAAAAAAAATTCAAAAAAAAAAAAAAAAAATCAAAAAAAAAGAAACTAAACCAAAAAAAAAAAAAAAAAAAAAACCTTCTTGATGTGGACTTAGACTTGTCTTAGTACTACAACTACAACCTATCTCAAACCCTCACCCTGAACCTAACCCGCAGACTTGTATACACTAACCCTAACCAGTCTTAGTACTACAACTACTACCTATCTCAAACCCTCACCCTAAACCTAACCCGCAGACTTGTATACACTAAGCCTAACCCTAAAAAAAAAAAAAAAAAATCTGGAAAAAAACACAAGTGTCAAAACACTTCCGGGTTCGCTTTGCGCCCCCTTCTGGACATTTTAGACAAAACTCTCAAGAGGGAAAAAGATTCGCAGTGGCCTACTTAGTACGTAGGCAAAAGTTTTTTTTTTTTTGAATTTTTTTGTGCAATTTCAATGGCAGACAAATGGTGGCGCTGTTGCCGCTAGGAAGCTCAGAAATCAATGAGGACAACAGATTCCGAATCGGGTCGCCATTACGGAATTTTAGATGTCTCATACTTGTGTCCTGGACGTTCAGAGGCTCCTGGGTCTTATCGGTAAGATTACCGGTAATCTTGCGAACCCCCATTGCCTAACCCTAACCCTAACCCTAACCCTTTAAAGTGCGATAGCTCCTCCCACAAAGGTCGACACGGTCCCATCTTTTAGTATGTTATATAGCTTGTCGAGACGGACATTTGGATATGTGTCTCTCCGCACACGGTCGCACGGTTCCTAACCCTAGGGTTAGCCTTTAAAGTGCGATAGCTCCTCCCACAAAGGTCGACACGGTCCCATCTTTTAGTATGTTATATAGCTTGTCGAGACGGACATTTGGATATGTGTCTCTCCGCACACGGTCGCACGGTTCCTAACCCTAGGGTTAGCCTTTAAAGTGCGATAGCTCCTCCCACAAAGGTCGACACGGTCCCATCTTTTAGTATGTTATATAGCTTGTCGAGACGGACATTTGGATATGTGTCTCTCCGCACACGGTCGCACGGTTCCTAACCCTAGGGTTAGCCTTTAAAGTGCGAAAGCTCCTCCCACAAAGGTCAGAAATAAAAGTTAGTCACGTCCACGCGTAGCCATCGATAAGACGAACGCGATGATATGTGGCTCGCTTCTGGTACTCAATTTTAAGTTTAGCATTTCAACCAAAAACACATTCTTAGTGTCAAAACACTTCCGGGTTCGCTGTTGCGCCCCCTTCTGGACATTTTAGACAAAACTCTCAAGAGGGAAAAAGATTCGCAGTGGCCTACTTAGTACGTAGGCAAAAGTTTTTTTTTTTTTGAATTTTTTTGTGCAATTTTAATGGCAGACAAATGGTGGCGCTGTTGCCGCTAGGAAGCTCAGAAATCAATGAGGACAACAGATTCCGAATCGGGTCGCCATTACGGAATTTTAGATGTCTCATACTTGTGTCCTGGACGTTCAGAGGCTCCTGGGTCTTATCGGTAAGATTACCGGTAATCTTGCGAACCCCCATTGCCCTAACCCTAACCCTAACCCTAACCCTTTAAAGTGCGATAGCTCCTCCCACAAAGGTCGACACGGTCCCATCTTTTAGTATGTTATATAGCTTGTCGAGACGGACATTTGGATATGTGTCTCTCCGCACACGGTCGCACGGTTCCTAACCCTAGGGTTAGCCTTTAAAGTGCGATAGCTCCTCCCACAAAGGTCGACACGGTCCCATCTTTTAGTATGTTATATAGCTTGTCGAGACGGACATTTGGATATGTGTCTCTCCGCACACGGTCGCACGGTTCCTAACCCTAGGGTTAGCCTTTAAAGTGCGATAGCTCCTCCCACAAAGGTCGACACGGTCCCATCTTTTAGTATGTTATATAGCTTGTCGAGACGGACATTTGGATATGTGTCTCTCCGCACACGGTCGCACGGTTCCTAACCCTAGGGTTAGCCTTTAAAGTGCGATAGCTCCTCCCACAAAGGTCAGAAATAAAAGTTAGTCACGTCCACGCGTAGCCATCGATAAGACGAACGCGATGATATGTGGCTCGCTTCTGGTACTCAATTTTAAGTTTAGCATTTCAACCAAAAACACATTCTTAGTGTCAAAACACTTCCGGGTTCGCTTTGCGCCCCCTTCTGGACATTTTAGACAAAACTCTCAAGAGGGAAAAAGATTCGCAGTGGCCTACTTAGTACGTAGGCAAAAGTTTTTTTTTTTTTGAATTTTTTTGTGCAATTTTAATGGCAGACAAATGGTGGCGCTGTTGCCGCTAGGAAGCTCAGAAATCAATGAGGACAACAGATTCCGAATCGGGTCGCCATTACGGAATTTTAGATGTCTCATACTTGTGTCCTGGACGTTCAGAGGCTCCTGGGTCTTATCGGTAAGATTACCGGTAATCTTGCGAACCCCCATTGCCCTAACCCTAACCCTAACCCTAACCCTTTAAAGTGCGATAGCTCCTCCCACAAAGGTCGACACGGTCCCATCTTTTAGTATGTTATATAGCTTGTCGAGACGGACATTTGGATATGTGTCTCTCCGCACACGGTCGCACGGTTCCTAACCCTAGGGTTAGCCTTTAAAGTGCGATAGCTCCTCCCACAAAGGTCGACACGGTCCCATCTTTTAGTATGTTATATAGCTTGTCGAGACGGACATTTGGATATGTGTCTCTCCGCACACGGTCGCACGGTTCCTAACCCTAGGGTTAGCCTTTAAAGTGCGATAGCTCCTCCCACAAAGGTCGACACGGTCCCATCTTTTAGTATGTTATATAGCTTGTCGAGACGGACATTTGGATATGTGTCTCTCCGCACACGGTCGCACGGTTCCTAACCCTAGGGTTAGCCTTTAAAGTGCGATAGCTCCTCCCACAAAGGTCAGAAATAAAAGTTAGTCACGTCCACGCGTAGCCATCGATAAGACGAACGCGATGATATGTGGCTCGCTTCTGGTACTCAATTTTAAGTTTAGCATTTCAACCAAAAACACATTCTTAGCATCGGTAACCCTATAAGCCTTTCGATCAGGTAAAACTAGGGTTATCTAGGGTTAGGGTTAGGGGCTACGGGGGTCGCACGACAATGGCGGACATATCAGATCGTAGGCCTCGGAAAGCTGGAAACGCCAACGTCAATTACTTGTCTGACGGACGTATCGTTCAAGAGCTATCGCGCGTTGAAAACTAACCCTAACCCTAGCCAATTAAGAGAACCGTAAGTCCGTGTGCTGGGAAACACATATCAGCGCGTCCGCCTCGTCGTTCTGAGTCGGAAAATGGTCTCGGTTTTTTACAGAAGTTTTCTGGCGGCTAAGTGGCTATTACACCCACTTCCCGACATCGTAGAGACACGAGACCACCACGGCTGTATTCAGCGGGAAAAAGTGAGTCTAGGGAGCCAACTCCCGACGCTCAAAGACACTCCGAAGACCCAAAGGTCAAGCGTTGACATTTTAGGCTTTATTTTGCGGCCTTGCAGCTTTAAAATTCAATAAGATATTCAAAAAAATTGCTGTCTTCACAAACAAGACTGTTTCTAAATGTTTGAAGCGTCCCGAATCCGATGGAAGTGGTTTCGTAGCTCTCCGACACTGCTAACTCTCCGCCAAATCAAAAGAGACACGTTTTTTCAGCCCCTAGAGCTCAATTATTATTATTTTTTTTCAAACAACACATTTTCTGAATCACTTTTTCATGCCGGATTTAATGGAATTGGTCCCGTCGCTCTACGACACTCCTAAGGTCTGGGGTAAATTTTACTAAGTCCCAGAGCTTGGGGACACCAAAATAAGTGCACTGGGGACTATTACCAGTCGATCCCAAATCACTTGAAACATGCAAAAAAAGAAAAAAAATTAAAAAAAAAAAAGAAAAAAAGAAAAAAAAAGAAAAAAAATTCAAAAAAAAAAAAAAAAAAATCAAAAAAAAAGAAAAAAAAAAAAGAAACTAAACCAAAAAAAAAAAAAAAAAAAAACCTTCTTGATGTGGACTTAGACTTGTCTTAGTACTACAACTACAACCTATCTCAAACCCTCACCCTGAACCTAACCCGCAGACTTGTATACACTAACCCTAACCAGTCTTAGTACTACAACTACTACCTATCTCAAACCCTCACCCTAAACCTAACCCGCAGACTTGTATACACTAAGCCTAACCCTAAAAAAAAAAAAAAAAAATCTGGAAAAAAACACAAGTGTCAAAACACTTCCGGGTTCGCTTTGCGCCCCCTTCTGGACATTTTAGACAAAACTCTCAAGAGGGAAAAAGATTCGCAGTGGCCTACTTAGTACGTAGGCAAAAGTTGTTTTTTTTTTGAATTTTTTTGTGCAATTTCAATGGCAGACAAATGGTGGCGCTGTTGCCGCTAGGAAGCTCAGAAATCAATGAGGACAACAGATTCCGAATCGGGTCGCCATTACGGAATTTTTGATGTCTCATACTTGTGTTTTGGACTCTCAGAGGCTCCTGAGTCTTATCGGTAGAACCCCCATTACCTAACCCTAAATCTTGAAAATAACACAAGTGTCAAAACACTTCCGGGTTCGCTGTTGCGCCCCCTTCTGGACATTTTAGACAAAACTCTCAAGAGGGAAAAAGATTCGCAGTGGCCTACTTAGTACGTAGGCAAAAGTTTTTTTTTTTTTGAATTTTTTTGTGCAATTTTAATGGCAGACAAATGGTGGCGCTGTTGCCGCTAGGAAGCTCAAAAATCAATGAGGACAACAGATTCCGAATCGGGTCGCCATTACGGAATTTTAGATGTCTCATACTTGTGTCCTGGACGTTCAGAGGCTCCTGGGTCTTATCGGTAAGATTACCGGTAATCTTGCGAACCCCCATTGCCTAACCCTAACCCTAACCCTAACCCTTTAAAGTGCGATAGCTCCTCCCACAAAGGTCGACACGGTCCCATCTTTTAGTATGTTATATAGCTTGTCGAGACGGACATTTGGATATGTGTCTCTCCGCACACGGTCGCACGGTTCCTAACCCTAGGGTTAGCCTTTAAAGTGCGATAGCTCCTCCCACAAAGGTCGACACGGTCCCATCTTTTAGTATGTTATATAGCTTGTCGAGACGGACATTTGGATATGTGTCTCTCCGCACACGGTCGCACGGTTCCTAACCCTAGGGTTAGCCTTTAAAGTGCGATAGCTCCTCCCACAAAGGTCGACACGGTCCCATCTTTTAGTATGTTATATAGCTTGTCGAGACGGACATTTGGATATGTGTCTCTCCGCACACGGTCGCACGGTTCCTAACCCTAGGGTTAGCCTTTAAAGTGCGATAGCTCCTCCCACAAAGGTCAGAAATAAAAGTTAGTCACGTCCACGCGTAGCCATCGATAAGACGAACGCGATGATATGTGGCTCGCTTCTGGTACTCAATTTTAAGTTTAGCATTTCAACCAAAAACACATTCTTAGTGTCAAAACACTTCCGGGTTCGCTTTGCGCCCCCTTCTGGACATTTTAGACAAAACTCTCAAGAGGGAAAAAGATTCGCAGTGGCCTACTTAGTACGTAGGCAAAAGTTTTTTTTTTTTTGAATTTTTTTGTGCAATTTCAATGGCAGACAAATGGTGGCGCTGTTGCCGCTAGGAAGCTCAGAAATCAATGAGGACAACAGATTCCGAATCGGGTCGCCATTACGGAATTTTAGATGTCTCATACTTGTGTCCTGGACGTTCAGAGGCTCCTGGGTCTTATCGGTAGAACCCCCATTACCTAACCCTAAATCTTGAAAATAACACAAGTGTCAAAACACTTCCGGGTTCGCTGTTGCGCCCCCTTCTGGACATTTTAGACAAAACTCTCAAGAGGGAAAAAGATTCGCAGTGGCCTACTTAGTACGTAGGCAAAAGTTTTTTTTTTTTTGAATTTTTTTGTGCAATTTTAATGGCAGACAAATGGTGGCGCTGTTGCCGCTAGGAAGCTCAAAAATCAATGAGGACAACAGATTCCGAATCGGGTCGCCATTACGGAATTTTAGATGTCTCATACTTGTGTCCTGGACGTTCAGAGGCTCCTGGGTCTTATCGGTAAGATTACCGGTAATCTTGCGAACCCCCATTGCCTAACCCTAACCCTAACCCTAACCCTTTAAAGTGCGATAGCTCCTCCCACAAAGGTCGACACGGTCCCATCTTTTAGTATGTTATATAGCTTGTCGAGACGGACATTTGGATATGTGTCTCTCCGCACACGGTCGCACGGTTCCTAACCCTAGGGTTAGCCTTTAAAGTGCGATAGCTCCTCCCACAAAGGTCGACACGGTCCCATCTTTTAGTATGTTATATAGCTTGTCGAGACGGACATTTGGATATGTGTCTCTCCGCACACGGTCGCACGGTTCCTAACCCTAGGGTTAGCCTTTAAAGTGCGATAGCTCCTCCCACAAAGGTCGACACGGTCCCATCTTTTAGTATGTTATATAGCTTGTCGAGACGGACATTTGGATATGTGTCTCTCCGCACACGGTCGCACGGTTCCTAACCCTAGGGTTAGCCTTTAAAGTGCGATAGCTCCTCCCACAAAGGTCAGAAATAAAAGTTAGTCACGTCCACGCGTAGCCATCGATAAGACGAACGCGATGATATGTGGCTCGCTTCTGGTACTCAATTTTAAGTTTAGCATTTCAACCAAAAACACATTCTTAGTGTCAAAACACTTCCGGGTTCGCTTTGCGCCCCCTTCTGGACATTTTAGACAAAACTCTCAAGAGGGAAAAAGATTCGCAGTGGCCTACTTAGTACGTAGGCAAAAGTTTTTTTTTTTTTGAATTTTTTTGTGCAATTTCAATGGCAGACAAATGGTGGCGCTGTTGCCGCTAGGAAGCTCAGAAATCAATGAGGACAACAGATTCCGAATCGGGTCGCCATTACGGAATTTTAGATGTCTCATACTTGTGTCCTGGACGTTCAGAGGCTCCTGGGTCTTATCGGTAGAACCCCCATTACCTAACCCTAAATCTTGAAAATAACACAAGTGTCAAAACACTTCCGGGTTCGCTGTTGCGCCCCCTTCTGGACATTTTAGACAAAACTCTCAAGAGGGAAAAAGATTCGCAGTGGCCTACTTAGTACGTAGGCAAAAGTTTTTTTTTTTTTGAATTTTTTTGTGCAATTTTAATGGCAGACAAATGGTGGCGCTGTTGCCGCTAGGAAGCTCAAAAATCAATGAGGACAACAGATTCCGAATCGGGTCGCCATTACGGAATTTTAGATGTCTCATACTTGTGTCCTGGACGTTCAGAGGCTCCTGGGTCTTATCGGTAAGATTACCGGTAATCTTGCGAACCCCCATTGCCTAACCCTAACCCTAACCCTAACCCTTTAAAGTGCGATAGCTCCTCCCACAAAGGTCGACACGGTCCCATCTTTTAGTATGTTATATAGCTTGTCGAGACGGACATTTGGATATGTGTCTCTCCGCACACGGTCGCACGGTTCCTAACCCTAGGGTTAGCCTTTAAAGTGCGATAGCTCCTCCCACAAAGGTCGACACGGTCCCATCTTTTAGTATGTTATATAGCTTGTCGAGACGGACATTTGGATATGTGTCTCTCCGCACACGGTCGCACGGTTCCTAACCCTAGGGTTAGCCTTTAAAGTGCGATAGCTCCTCCCACAAAGGTCGACACGGTCCCATCTTTTAGTATGTTATATAGCTTGTCGAGACGGACATTTGGATATGTGTCTCTCCGCACACGGTCGCACGGTTCCTAACCCTAGGGTTAGCCTTTAAAGTGCGATAGCTCCTCCCACAAAGGTCAGAAATAAAAGTTAGTCACGTCCACGCGTAGCCATCGATAAGACGAACGCGATGATATGTGGCTCGCTTCTGGTACTCAATTTTAAGTTTAGCATTTCAACCAAAAACACATTCTTAGTGTCAAAACACTTCCGGGTTCGCTTTGCGCCCCCTTCTGGACATTTTAGACAAAACTCTCAAGAGGGAAAAAGATTCGCAGTGGCCTACTTAGTACGTAGGCAAAAGTTTTTTTTTTTTTGAATTTTTTTGTGCAATTTCAATGGCAGACAAATGGTGGCGCTGTTGCCGCTAGGAAGCTCAGAAATCAATGAGGACAACAGATTCCGAATCGGGTCGCCATTACGGAATTTTAGATGTCTCATACTTGTGTCCTGGACGTTCAGAGGCTCCTGGGTCTTATCGGTAGAACCCCCATTACCTAACCCTAAATCTTGAAAATAACACAAGTGTCAAAACACTTCCGGGTTCGCTGTTGCGCCCCCTTCTGGACATTTTAGACAAAACTCTCAAGAGGGAAAAAGATTCGCAGTGGCCTACTTAGTACGTAGGCAAAAGTTTTTTTTTTTTTGAATTTTTTTGTGCAATTTTAATGGCAGACAAATGGTGGCGCTGTTGCCGCTAGGAAGCTCAGAAATCAATGAGGACAACAGATTCCGAATCGGGTCGCCATTACGGAATTTTAGATGTCTCATACTTGTGTCCTGGACGTTCAGAGGCTCCTGGGTCTTATCGGTAAGATTACCGGTAATCTTGCGAACCCCCATTGCCCTAACCCTAACCCTAACCCTAACCCTTTAAAGTGCGATAGCTCCTCCCACAAAGGTCGACACGGTCCCATCTTTTAGTATGTTATATAGCTTGTCGAGACGGACATTTGGATATGTGTCTCTCCGCACACGGTCGCACGGTTCCTAACCCTAGGGTTAGCCTTTAAAGTGCGATAGCTCCTCCCACAAAGGTCGACACGGTCCCATCTTTTAGTATGTTATATAGCTTGTCGAGACGGACATTTGGATATGTGTCTCTCCGCACACGGTCGCACGGTTCCTAACCCTAGGGTTAGCCTTTAAAGTGCGATAGCTCCTCCCACAAAGGTCGACACGGTCCCATCTTTTAGTATGTTATATAGCTTGTCGAGACGGACATTTGGATATGTGTCTCTCCGCACACGGTCGCACGGTTCCTAACCCTAGGGTTAGCCTTTAAAGTGCGATAGCTCCTCCCACAAAGGTCAGAAATAAAAGTTAGTCACGTCCACGCGTAGCCATCGATAAGACGAACGCGATGATATGTGGCTCGCTTCTGGTACTCAATTTTAAGTTTAGCATTTCAACCAAAAACACATTCTTAGTGTCAAAACACTTCCGGGTTCGCTTTGCGCCCCCTTCTGGACATTTTAGACAAAACTCTCAAGAGGGAAAAAGATTCGCAGTGGCCTACTTAGTACGTAGGCAAAAGTTTTTTTTTTTTTGAATTTTTTTGTGCAATTTTAATGGCAGACAAATGGTGGCGCTGTTGCCGCTAGGAAGCTCAGAAATCAATGAGGACAACAGATTCCGAATCGGGTCGCCATTACGGAATTTTAGATGTCTCATACTTGTGTCCTGGACGTTCAGAGGCTCCTGGGTCTTATCGGTAAGATTACCGGTAATCTTGCGAACCCCCATTGCCCTAACCCTAACCCTAACCCTAACCCTTTAAAGTGCGATAGCTCCTCCCACAAAGGTCGACACGGTCCCATCTTTTAGTATGTTATATAGCTTGTCGAGACGGACATTTGGATATGTGTCTCTCCGCACACGGTCGCACGGTTCCTAACCCTAGGGTTAGCCTTTAAAGTGCGATAGCTCCTCCCACAAAGGTCGACACGGTCCCATCTTTTAGTATGTTATATAGCTTGTCGAGACGGACATTTGGATATGTGTCTCTCCGCACACGGTCGCACGGTTCCTAACCCTAGGGTTAGCCTTTAAAGTGCGATAGCTCCTCCCACAAAGGTCAGAAATAAAAGTTAGTCACGTCCACGCGTAGCCATCGATAAGACGAACGCGATGATATGTGGCTCGCTTCTGGTACTCAATTTTAAGTTTAGCATTTCAACCAAAAACACATTCTTAGCATCGGTAACCCTATAAGCCTTTCGATCAGGTAAAACTAGGGTTATCTAGGGTTAGGGTTAGGGGCTACGGGGGTCGCACGACAATGGCGGACATATCAGATCGTAGGCCTCGGAAAGCTGGAAACGCCAACGTCAATTACTTGTCTGACGGACGTATCGTTCAAGAGCTATCGCGCGTTGAAAACTAACCCTAACCCTAGCCAATTAAGAGAACCGTAAGTCCGTGTGCTGGGAAACACATATCAGCGCGTCCGCCTCGTCGTTCTGAGTCGGAAAATGGTCTCGGTTTTTTACAGAAGTTTTCTGGCGGCTAAGTGGCTATTACACCCACTTCCCGACATCGTAGAGACACGAGACCACCACGGCTGTATTCAGCGGGAAAAAGTGAGTCTAGGGAGCCAACTCCCGACGCTCAAAGACACTCCGAAGACCCAAAGGTCAAGCGTTGACATTTTAGGCTTTATTTTGCGGCCTTGCAGCTTTAAAATTCAATAAGATATTCAAAAAAATTGCTGTCTTCACAAACAAGACTGTTTCTAAATGTTTGAAGCGTCCCGAATCCGATGGAAGTGGTTTCGTAGCTCTCCGACACTGCTAACTCTCCGCCAAATCAAAAGAGACACGTTTTTTCAGCCCCTAGAGCTCAATTATTATTTTTTTTTTTCAAACAACACATTTTCTGAATCACTTTTTCATGCCGGATTTAATGGAATTGGTCCCGTCGCTCTACGACACTCCTAAGGTCTGGGGTAAATTTTACTAAGTCCCAGAGCTTGGGGACACCAAAATAAGTGCACTGGGGACTATTACCAGTCGATCCCAAATCACTTGAAACATGCAAAAAAAGAAAAAAAATTAAAAAAAAAAAGAAAAAAAGAAAAAAAAAGAAAAAAAATTCAAAAAAAAAAGAAAAAAATCAAAAAAAAAGAAAAAAAAAAAAGAAACTAAACCAAAAAAAAAAAAAAAAAAAAAACCTTCTTGATGTGGACTTAGACTTGTCTTAGTACTACAACTACAACCTATCTCAAACCCTCACCCTGAACCTAACCCGCAGACTTGTATACACTAACCCTAACCAGTCTTAGTACTACAACTACTACCTATCTCAAACCCTCACCCTAAACCTAACCCGCAGACTTGTATACACTAAGCCTAACCCTAAAAAAAAAAAAAAAAAATCTGGAAAAAAACACAAGTGTCAAAACACTTCCGGGTTCGCTTTGCGCCCCCTTCTGGACATTTTAGACAAAACTCTCAAGAGGGAAAAAGATTCGCAGTGGCCTACTTAGTACGTAGGCAAAAGTTTTTTTTTTTTTGAATTTTTTTGTGCAATTTCGATGGCAGACAAATGGTGGCGCTGTTGCCGCTAGGAAGCTCAGAAATCAATGAGGACAACAGATTCCGAATCGGGTCGCCATTACGGAATTTTTGATGTCTCATACTTGTGTTTTGGACTCTCAGAGGCTCCTGAGTCTTATCGGTAGAACCCCCATTACCTAACCCTAAATCTTGAAAATAACACGTGTCAAAACACTTCCGGGTTCGCTGTTGCGCCCCCTTCTGGACATTTTAGACAAAACTCTCAAGAGGGAAAAAGATTCGCAGTGGCCTACTTAGTACGTAGGCAAAAGTTTTTTTTTTTTTGAATTTTTTTGTGCAATTTTAATGGCAGACAAATGGTGGCGCTGTTGCCGCTAGGAAGCTCAGAAATCAATGAGGACAACAGATTCCGAATCGGGTCGCCATTACGGAATTTTAGATGTCTCATACTTGTGTCCTGGACGTTCAGAGGCTCCTGGGTCTTATCGGTAAGATTACCGGTAATCTTGCGAACCCCCATTGCCCTAACCCTAACCCTAACCCTAACCCTTTAAAGTGCGATAGCTCCTCCCACAAAGGTCGACACGGTCCCATCTTTTAGTATGTTATATAGCTTGTCGAGACGGACATTTGGATATGTGTCTCTCCGCACACGGTCGCACGGTTCCTAACCCTAGGGTTAGCCTTTAAAGTGCGATAGCTCCTCCCACAAAGGTCGACACGGTCCCATCTTTTAGTATGTTATATAGCTTGTCGAGACGGACATTTGGATATGTGTCTCTCCGCACACGGTCGCACGGTTCCTAACCCTAGGGTTAGCCTTTAAAGTGCGATAGCTCCTCCCACAAAGGTCAGAAATAAAAGTTAGTCACGTCCACGCGTAGCCATCGATAAGACGAACGCGATGATATGTGGCTCGCTTCTGGTACTCAATTTTAAGTTTAGCATTTCAACCAAAAACACATTCTTAGCATCGGTAACCCTATAAGCCTTTCGATCAGGTAAAACTAGGGTTATCTAGGGTTAGGGTTAGGGGCTACGGGGGTCGCACGACAATGGCGGACATATCAGATCGTAGGCCTCGGAAAGCTGGAAACGCCAACGTCAATTACTTGTCTGACGGACGTATCGTTCAAGAGCTATCGCGCGTTGAAAACTAACCCTAACCCTAGCCAATTAAGAGAACCGTAAGTCCGTGTGCTGGGAAACACATATCAGCGCGTCCGCCTCGTCGTTCTGAGTCGGAAAATGGTCTCGGTTTTTTACAGAAGTTTTCTGGCGGCTAAGTGGCTATTACACCCACTTCCCGACATCGTAGAGACACGAGACCACCACGGCTGTATTCAGCGGGAAAAAGTGAGTCTAGGGAGCCAACTCCCGACGCTCAAAGACACTCCGAAGACCCAAAGGTCAAGCGTTGACATTTTAGGCTTTATTTTGCGGCCTTGCAGCTTTAAAATTCAATAAGATATTCAAAAAAATTGCTGTCTTCACAAACAAGACTGTTTCTAAATGTTTGAAGCGTCCCGAATCCGATGGAAGTGGTTTCGTAGCTCTCCGACACTGCTAACTCTCCGCCAAATCAAAAGAGACACGTTTTTTCAGCCCCTAGAGCTCAATTATTATTTTTTTTTTTCAAACAACACATTTTCTGAATCACTTTTTCATGCCGGATTTAATGGAATTGGTCCCGTCGCTCTACGACACTCCTAAGGTCTGGGGTAAATTTTACTAAGTCCCAGAGCTTGGGGACACCAAAATAAGTGCACTGGGGACTATTACCAGTCGATCCCAAATCACTTGAAACATGCAAAAAAAGAAAAAAAAATTAAAAAAAAAAGAAAAAAAGAAAAAAAAAGAAAAAAAATTCAAAAAAAAAAAAAAAAAAATCAAAAAAAAATCAAAAAAAAAAAGAAACTAAACCAAAAAAAAAAAAAAAAAAAAAACCTTCTTGATGTGGACTTAGACTTGTCTTAGTACTACAACTACAACCTATCTCAAACCCTCACCCTGAACCTAACCCGCAGACTTGTATACACTAACCCTAACCAGTCTTAGTACTACAACTACTACCTATCTCAAACCCTCACCCTAAACCTAACCCGCAGACTTGTATACACTAAGCCTAACCCTAAAAAAAAAAAAAAAAAATCTGGAAAAAAACACAAGTGTCAAAACACTTCCGGGTTCGCTTTGCGCCCCCTTCTGGACATTTTAGACAAAACTCTCAAGAGGGAAAAAGATTCGCAGTGGCCTACTTAGTACGTAGGCAAAAGTTGTTTTTTTTTTGAATTTTTTTGTGCAATTTCAATGGCAGACAAATGGTGGCGCTGTTGCCGCTAGGAAGCTCAGAAATCAATGAGGACAACAGATTCCGAATCGGGTCGCCATTACGGAATTTTTGATGTCTCATACTTGTGTTTTGGACTCTCAGAGGCTCCTGAGTCTTATCGGTAGAACCCCCATTACCTAACCCTAAATCTTGAAAATAACACAAGTGTCAAAACACTTCCGGGTTCGCTGTTGCGCCCCCTTCTGGACATTTTAGACAAAACTCTCAAGAGGGAAAAAGATTCGCAGTGGCCTACTTAGTACGTAGGCAAAAGTTTTTTTTTTTTTGAATTTTTTTGTGCAATTTTAATGGCAGACAAATGGTGGCGCTGTTGCCGCTAGGAAGCTCAGAAATCAATGAGGACAACAGATTCCGAATCGGGTCGCCATTACGGAATTTTAGATGTCTCATACTTGTGTCCTGGACGTTCAGAGGCTCCTGGGTCTTATCGGTAAGATTACCGGTAATCTTGCGAACCCCCATTGCCCTAACCCTAACCCTAACCCTAACCCTTTAAAGTGCGATAGCTCCTCCCACAAAGGTCGACACGGTCCCATCTTTTAGTATGTTATATAGCTTGTCGAGACGGACATTTGGATATGTGTCTCTCCGCACACGGTCGCACGGTTCCTAACCCTAGGGTTAGCCTTTAAAGTGCGATAGCTCCTCCCACAAAGGTCGACACGGTCCCATCTTTTAGTATGTTATATAGCTTGTCGAGACGGACATTTGGATATGTGTCTCTCCGCACACGGTCGCACGGTTCCTAACCCTAGGGTTAGCCTTTAAAGTGCGATAGCTCCTCCCACAAAGGTCGACACGGTCCCATCTTTTAGTATGTTATATAGCTTGTCGAGACGGACATTTGGATATGTGTCTCTCCGCACACGGTCGCACGGTTCCTAACCCTAGGGTTAGCCTTTAAAGTGCGATAGCTCCTCCCACAAAGGTCAGAAATAAAAGTTAGTCACGTCCACGCGTAGCCATCGATAAGACGAACGCGATGATATGTGGCTCGCTTCTGGTACTCAATTTTAAGTTTAGCATTTCAACCAAAAACACATTCTTAGTGTCAAAACACTTCCGGGTTCGCTTTGCGCCCCCTTCTGGACATTTTAGACAAAACTCTCAAGAGGGAAAAAGATTCGCAGTGGCCTACTTAGTACGTAGGCAAAAGTTTTTTTTTTTTTGAATTTTTTTGTGCAATTTTAATGGCAGACAAATGGTGGCGCTGTTGCCGCTAGGAAGCTCAGAAATCAATGAGGACAACAGATTCCGAATCGGGTCGCCATTACGGAATTTTAGATGTCTCATACTTGTGTCCTGGACGTTCAGAGGCTCCTGGGTCTTATCGGTAAGATTACCGGTAATCTTGCGAACCCCCATTGCCTAACCCTAACCCTAACCCTAACCCTTTAAAGTGCGATAGCTCCTCCCACAAAGGTCGACACGGTCCCATCTTTTAGTATGTTATATAGCTTGTCGAGACGGACATTTGGATATGTGTCTCTCCGCACACGGTCGCACGGTTCCTAACCCTAGGGTTAGCCTTTAAAGTGCGATAGCTCCTCCCACAAAGGTCGACACGGTCCCATCTTTTAGTATGTTATATAGCTTGTCGAGACGGACATTTGGATATGTGTCTCTCCGCACACGGTCGCACGGTTCCTAACCCTAGGGTTAGCCTTTAAAGTGCGATAGCTCCTCCCACAAAGGTCAGAAATAAAAGTTAGTCACGTCCACGCGTAGCCATCGATAAGACGAACGCGATGATATGTGGCTCGCTTCTGGTACTCAATTTTAAGTTTAGCATTTCAACCAAAAACACATTCTTAGCATCGGTAACCCTATAAGCCTTTCGATCAGGTAAAACTAGGGTTATCTAGGGTTAGGGTTAGGGGCTACGGGGGTCGCACGACAATGGCGGACATATCAGATCGTAGGCCTCGGAAAGCTGGAAACGCCAACGTCAATTACTTGTCTGACGGACGTATCGTTCAAGAGCTATCGCGCGTTGAAAACTAACCCTAACCCTAGCCAATTAAGAGAACCGTAAGTCCGTGTGCTGGGAAACACATATCAGCGCGTCCGCCTCGTCGTTCTGAGTCGGAAAATGGTCTCGGTTTTTTACAGAAGTTTTCTGGCGGCTAAGTGGCTATTACACCCACTTCCCGACATCGTAGAGACACGAGACCACCACGGCTGTATTCAGCGGGAAAAAGTGAGTCTAGGGAGCCAACTCCCGACGCTCAAAGACACTCCGAAGACCCAAAGGTCAAGCGTTGACATTTTAGGCTTTATTTTGCGGCCTTGCAGCTTTAAAATTCAATAAGATATTCAAAAAAATTGCTGTCTTCACAAACAAGACTGTTTCTAAATGTTTGAAGCGTCCCGAATCCGATGGAAGTGGTTTCGTAGCTCTCCGACACTGCTAACTCTCCGCCAAATCAAAAGAGACACGTTTTTTCAGCCCCTAGAGCTCAATTATTATTTTTTTTTTTCAAACAACACATTTTCTGAATCACTTTTTCATGCCGGATTTAATGGAATTGGTCCCGTCGCTCTACGACACTCCTAAGGTCTGGGGTAAATTTTACTAAGTCCCAGAGCTTGGGGACACCAAAATAAGTGCACTGGGGACTATTACCAGTCGATCCCAAATCACTTGAAACATGCAAAAAAAGAAAAAAAAATTAAAAAAAAAAGAAAAAAAGAAAAAAAAAGAAAAAAAATTCAAAAAAAAAAAAAAAAAAATCAAAAAAAAAGAAAAAAAAAAAAGAAACTAAACCAAAAAAAAAAAAAAAAAAAAAACCTTCTTGATGTGGACTTAGACTTGTCTTAGTACTACAACTACAACCTATCTCAAACCCTCACCCTGAACCTAACCCGCAGACTTGTATACACTAACCCTAACCAGTCTTAGTACTACAACTACTACCTATCTCAAACCCTCACCCTAAACCTAACCCGCAGACTTGTATACACTAAGCCTAACCCTAAAAAAAAAAAAAAAAAATCTGGAAAAAAACACAAGTGTCAAAACACTTCCGGGTTCGCTTTGCGCCCCCTTCTGGACATTTTAGACAAAACTCTCAAGAGGGAAAAAGATTCGCAGTGGCCTACTTAGTACGTAGGCAAAAGTTGTTTTTTTTTTGAATTTTTTTGTGCAATTTCAATGGCAGACAAATGGTGGCGCTGTTGCCGCTAGGAAGCTCAGAAATCAATGAGGACAACAGATTCCGAATCGGGTCGCCATTACGGAATTTTTGATGTCTCATACTTGTGTTTTGGACTCTCAGAGGCTCCTGAGTCTTATCGGTAGAACCCCCATTACCTAACCCTAAATCTTGAAAATAACACAAGTGTCAAAACACTTCCGGGTTCGCTGTTGCGCCCCCTTCTGGACATTTTAGACAAAACTCTCAAGAGGGAAAAAGATTCGCAGTGGCCTACTTAGTACGTAGGCAAAAGTTTTTTTTTTTTTGAATTTTTTTGTGCAATTTTAATGGCAGACAAATGGTGGCGCTGTTGCCGCTAGGAAGCTCAAAAATCAATGAGGACAACAGATTCCGAATCGGGTCGCCATTACGGAATTTTAGATGTCTCATACTTGTGTCCTGGACGTTCAGAGGCTCCTGGGTCTTATCGGTAAGATTACCGGTAATCTTGCGAACCCCCATTGCCTAACCCTAACCCTAACCCTAACCCTTTAAAGTGCGATAGCTCCTCCCACAAAGGTCGACACGGTCCCATCTTTTAGTATGTTATATAGCTTGTCGAGACGGACATTTGGATATGTGTCTCTCCGCACACGGTCGCACGGTTCCTAACCCTAGGGTTAGCCTTTAAAGTGCGATAGCTCCTCCCACAAAGGTCGACACGGTCCCATCTTTTAGTATGTTATATAGCTTGTCGAGACGGACATTTGGATATGTGTCTCTCCGCACACGGTCGCACGGTTCCTAACCCTAGGGTTAGCCTTTAAAGTGCGATAGCTCCTCCCACAAAGGTCGACACGGTCCCATCTTTTAGTATGTTATATAGCTTGTCGAGACGGACATTTGGATATGTGTCTCTCCGCACACGGTCGCACGGTTCCTAACCCTAGGGTTAGCCTTTAAAGTGCGATAGCTCCTCCCACAAAGGTCAGAAATAAAAGTTAGTCACGTCCACGCGTAGCCATCGATAAGACGAACGCGATGATATGTGGCTCGCTTCTGGTACTCAATTTTAAGTTTAGCATTTCAACCAAAAACACATTCTTAGTGTCAAAACACTTCCGGGTTCGCTTTGCGCCCCCTTCTGGACATTTTAGACAAAACTCTCAAGAGGGAAAAAGATTCGCAGTGGCCTACTTAGTACGTAGGCAAAAGTTTTTTTTTTTTTGAATTTTTTTGTGCAATTTCAATGGCAGACAAATGGTGGCGCTGTTGCCGCTAGGAAGCTCAGAAATCAATGAGGACAACAGATTCCGAATCGGGTCGCCATTACGGAATTTTAGATGTCTCATACTTGTGTCCTGGACGTTCAGAGGCTCCTGGGTCTTATCGGTAAGATTACCGGTAATCTTGCGAACCCCCATTGCCTAACCCTAACCCTAACCCTAACCCTTTAAAGTGCGATAGCTCCTCCCACAAAGGTCGACACGGTCCCATCTTTTAGTATGTTATATAGCTTGTCGAGACGGACATTTGGATATGTGTCTCTCCGCACACGGTCGCACGGTTCCTAACCCTAGGGTTAGCCTTTAAAGTGCGATAGCTCCTCCCACAAAGGTCGACACGGTCCCATCTTTTAGTATGTTATATAGCTTGTCGAGACGGACATTTGGATATGTGTCTCTCCGCACACGGTCGCACGGTTCCTAACCCTAGGGTTAGCCTTTAAAGTGCGATAGCTCCTCCCACAAAGGTCGACACGGTCCCATCTTTTAGTATGTTATATAGCTTGTCGAGACGGACATTTGGATATGTGTCTCTCCGCACACGGTCGCACGGTTCCTAACCCTAGGGTTAGCCTTTAAAGTGCGATAGCTCCTCCCACAAAGGTCAGAAATAAAAGTTAGTCACGTCCACGCGTAGCCATCGATAAGACGAACGCGATGATATGTGGCTCGCTTCTGGTACTCAATTTTAAGTTTAGCATTTCAACCAAAAACACATTCTTAGTGTCAAAACACTTCCGGGTTCGCTTTGCGCCCCCTTCTGGACATTTTAGACAAAACTCTCAAGAGGGAAAAAGATTCGCAGTGGCCTACTTAGTACGTAGGCAAAAGTTTTTTTTTTTTTGAATTTTTTTGTGCAATTTCAATGGCAGACAAATGGTGGCGCTGTTGCCGCTAGGAAGCTCAGAAATCAATGAGGACAACAGATTCCGAATCGGGTCGCCATTACGGAATTTTAGATGTCTCATACTTGTGTCCTGGACGTTCAGAGGCTCCTGGGTCTTATCGGTAGAACCCCCATTACCTAACCCTAAATCTTGAAAATAACACAAGTGTCAAAACACTTCCGGGTTCGCTGTTGCGCCCCCTTCTGGACATTTTAGACAAAACTCTCAAGAGGGAAAAAGATTCGCAGTGGCCTACTTAGTACGTAGGCAAAAGTTTTTTTTTTTTTGAATTTTTTTGTGCAATTTTAATGGCAGACAAATGGTGGCGCTGTTGCCGCTAGGAAGCTCAGAAATCAATGAGGACAACAGATTCCGAATCGGGTCGCCATTACGGAATTTTAGATGTCTCATACTTGTGTCCTGGACGTTCAGAGGCTCCTGGGTCTTATCGGTAAGATTACCGGTAATCTTGCGAACCCCCATTGCCCTAACCCTAACCCTAACCCTAACCCTTTAAAGTGCGATAGCTCCTCCCACAAAGGTCGACACGGTCCCATCTTTTAGTATGTTATATAGCTTGTCGAGACGGACATTTGGATATGTGTCTCTCCGCACACGGTCGCACGGTTCCTAACCCTAGGGTTAGCCTTTAAAGTGCGATAGCTCCTCCCACAAAGGTCGACACGGTCCCATCTTTTAGTATGTTATATAGCTTGTCGAGACGGACATTTGGATATGTGTCTCTCCGCACACGGTCGCACGGTTCCTAACCCTAGGGTTAGCCTTTAAAGTGCGATAGCTCCTCCCACAAAGGTCGACACGGTCCCATCTTTTAGTATGTTATATAGCTTGTCGAGACGGACATTTGGATATGTGTCTCTCCGCACACGGTCGCACGGTTCCTAACCCTAGGGTTAGCCTTTAAAGTGCGATAGCTCCTCCCACAAAGGTCAGAAATAAAAGTTAGTCACGTCCACGCGTAGCCATCGATAAGACGAACGCGATGATATGTGGCTCGCTTCTGGTACTCAATTTTAAGTTTAGCATTTCAACCAAAAACACATTCTTAGTGTCAAAACACTTCCGGGTTCGCTTTGCGCCCCCTTCTGGACATTTTAGACAAAACTCTCAAGAGGGAAAAAGATTCGCAGTGGCCTACTTAGTACGTAGGCAAAAGTTTTTTTTTTTTTGAATTTTTTTGTGCAATTTTAATGGCAGACAAATGGTGGCGCTGTTGCCGCTAGGAAGCTCAGAAATCAATGAGGACAACAGATTCCGAATCGGGTCGCCATTACGGAATTTTAGATGTCTCATACTTGTGTCCTGGACGTTCAGAGGCTCCTGGGTCTTATCGGTAAGATTACCGGTAATCTTGCGAACCCCCATTGCCCTAACCCTAACCCTAACCCTAACCCTTTAAAGTGCGATAGCTCCTCCCACAAAGGTCGACACGGTCCCATCTTTTAGTATGTTATATAGCTTGTCGAGACGGACATTTGGATATGTGTCTCTCCGCACACGGTCGCACGGTTCCTAACCCTAGGGTTAGCCTTTAAAGTGCGATAGCTCCTCCCACAAAGGTCGACACGGTCCCATCTTTTAGTATGTTATATAGCTTGTCGAGACGGACATTTGGATATGTGTCTCTCCGCACACGGTCGCACGGTTCCTAACCCTAGGGTTAGCCTTTAAAGTGCGATAGCTCCTCCCACAAAGGTCAGAAATAAAAGTTAGTCACGTCCACGCGTAGCCATCGATAAGACGAACGCGATGATATGTGGCTCGCTTCTGGTACTCAATTTTAAGTTTAGCATTTCAACCAAAAACACATTCTTAGCATCGGTAACCCTATAAGCCTTTCGATCAGGTAAAACTAGGGTTATCTAGGGTTAGGGTTAGGGGCTACGGGGGTCGCACGACAATGGCGGACATATCAGATCGTAGGCCTCGGAAAGCTGGAAACGCCAACGTCAATTACTTGTCTGACGGACGTATCGTTCAAGAGCTATCGCGCGTTGAAAACTAACCCTAACCCTAGCCAATTAAGAGAACCGTAAGTCCGTGTGCTGGGAAACACATATCAGCGCGTCCGCCTCGTCGTTCTGAGTCGGAAAATGGTCTCGGTTTTTTACAGAAGTTTTCTGGCGGCTAAGTGGCTATTACACCCACTTCCCGACATCGTAGAGACACGAGACCACCACGGCTGTATTCAGCGGGAAAAAGTGAGTCTAGGGAGCCAACTCCCGACGCTCAAAGACACTCCGAAGACCCAAAGGTCAAGCGTTGACATTTTAGGCTTTATTTTGCGGCCTTGCAGCTTTAAAATTCAATAAGATATTCAAAAAAATTGCTGTCTTCACAAACAAGACTGTTTCTAAATGTTTGAAGCGTCCCGAATCCGATGGAAGTGGTTTCGTAGCTCTCCGACACTGCTAACTCTCCGCCAAATCAAAAGAGACACGTTTTTTCAGCCCCTAGAGCTCAATTATTATTATTTTTTTTCAAACAACACATTTTCTGAATCACTTTTTCATGCCGGATTTAATGGAATTGGTCCCGTCGCTCTACGACACTCCTAAGGTCTGGGGTAAATTTTACTAAGTCCCAGAGCTTGGGGACACCAAAATAAGTGCACTGGGGACTATTACCAGTCGATCCCAAATCACTTGAAACATGCAAAAAAAGAAAAAAAATTAAAAAAAAAAAGAAAAAAAGAAAAAAAAAGAAAAAAAATTCAAAAAAAAAAAGAAAAAAATCAAAAAAAAAGAAAAAAAAAAAAGAAACTAAACCAAAAAAAAAAAAAAAAAAAAAACCTTCTTGATGTGGACTTAGACTTGTCTTAGTACTACAACTACAACCTATCTCAAACCCTCACCCTGAACCTAACCCGCAGACTTGTATACACTAACCCTAACCAGTCTTAGTACTACAACTACTACCTATCTCAAACCCTCACCCTAAACCTAACCCGCAGACTTGTATACACTAAGCCTAACCCTAAAAAAAAAAAAAAAAAATCTGGAAAAAAACACAAGTGTCAAAACACTTCCGGGTTCGCTTTGCGCCCCCTTCTGGACATTTTAGACAAAACTCTCAAGAGGGAAAAAGATTCGCAGTGGCCTACTTAGTACGTAGGCAAAAGTTTTTTTTTTTTTGAATTTTTTTGTGCAATTTCGATGGCAGACAAATGGTGGCGCTGTTGCCGCTAGGAAGCTCAGAAATCAATGAGGACAACAGATTCCGAATCGGGTCGCCATTACGGAATTTTTGATGTCTCATACTTGTGTTTTGGACTCTCAGAGGCTCCTGAGTCTTATCGGTAGAACCCCCATTACCTAACCCTAAATCTTGAAAATAACACGTGTCAAAACACTTCCGGGTTCGCTGTTGCGCCCCCTTCTGGACATTTTAGACAAAACTCTCAAGAGGGAAAAAGATTCGCAGTGGCCTACTTAGTACGTAGGCAAAAGTTTTTTTTTTTTTGAATTTTTTTGTGCAATTTTAATGGCAGACAAATGGTGGCGCTGTTGCCGCTAGGAAGCTCAGAAATCAATGAGGACAACAGATTCCGAATCGGGTCGCCATTACGGAATTTTAGATGTCTCATACTTGTGTCCTGGACGTTCAGAGGCTCCTGGGTCTTATCGGTAAGATTACCGGTAATCTTGCGAACCCCCATTGCCCTAACCCTAACCCTAACCCTAACCCTTTAAAGTGCGATAGCTCCTCCCACAAAGGTCGACACGGTCCCATCTTTTAGTATGTTATATAGCTTGTCGAGACGGACATTTGGATATGTGTCTCTCCGCACACGGTCGCACGGTTCCTAACCCTAGGGTTAGCCTTTAAAGTGCGATAGCTCCTCCCACAAAGGTCGACACGGTCCCATCTTTTAGTATGTTATATAGCTTGTCGAGACGGACATTTGGATATGTGTCTCTCCGCACACGGTCGCACGGTTCCTAACCCTAGGGTTAGCCTTTAAAGTGCGATAGCTCCTCCCACAAAGGTCAGAAATAAAAGTTAGTCACGTCCACGCGTAGCCATCGATAAGACGAACGCGATGATATGTGGCTCGCTTCTGGTACTCAATTTTAAGTTTAGCATTTCAACCAAAAACACATTCTTAGCATCGGTAACCCTATAAGCCTTTCGATCAGGTAAAACTAGGGTTATCTAGGGTTAGGGTTAGGGGCTACGGGGGTCGCACGACAATGGCGGACATATCAGATCGTAGGCCTCGGAAAGCTGGAAACGCCAACGTCAATTACTTGTCTGACGGACGTATCGTTCAAGAGCTATCGCGCGTTGAAAACTAACCCTAACCCTAGCCAATTAAGAGAACCGTAAGTCCGTGTGCTGGGAAACACATATCAGCGCGTCCGCCTCGTCGTTCTGAGTCGGAAAATGGTCTCGGTTTTTTACAGAAGTTTTCTGGCGGCTAAGTGGCTATTACACCCACTTCCCGACATCGTAGAGACACGAGACCACCACGGCTGTATTCAGCGGGAAAAAGTGAGTCTAGGGAGCCAACTCCCGACGCTCAAAGACACTCCGAAGACCCAAAGGTCAAGCGTTGACATTTTAGGCTTTATTTTGCGGCCTTGCAGCTTTAAAATTCAATAAGATATTCAAAAAAATTGCTGTCTTCACAAACAAGACTGTTTCTAAATGTTTGAAGCGTCCCGAATCCGATGGAAGTGGTTTCGTAGCTCTCCGACACTGCTAACTCTCCGCCAAATCAAAAGAGACACGTTTTTTCAGCCCCTAGAGCTCAATTATTATTTTTTTTTTTCAAACAACACATTTTCTGAATCACTTTTTCATGCCGGATTTAATGGAATTGGTCCCGTCGCTCTACGACACTCCTAAGGTCTGGGGTAAATTTTACTAAGTCCCAGAGCTTGGGGACACCAAAATAAGTGCACTGGGGACTATTACCAGTCGATCCCAAATCACTTGAAACATGCAAAAAAAGAAAAAAAAATTAAAAAAAAAAGAAAAAAAGAAAAAAAAAGAAAAAAAATTCAAAAAAAAAAAAAAAAAAATCAAAAAAAAAGAAAAAAAAAAAAGAAACTAAACCAAAAAAAAAAAAAAAAAAAAAACCTTCTTGATGTGGACTTAGACTTGTCTTAGTACTACAACTACAACCTATCTCAAACCCTCACCCTGAACCTAACCCGCAGACTTGTATACACTAACCCTAACCAGTCTTAGTACTACAACTACTACCTATCTCAAACCCTCACCCTAAACCTAACCCGCAGACTTGTATACACTAAGCCTAACCCTAAAAAAAAAAAAAAAAAATCTGGAAAAAAACACAAGTGTCAAAACACTTCCGGGTTCGCTTTGCGCCCCCTTCTGGACATTTTAGACAAAACTCTCAAGAGGGAAAAAGATTCGCAGTGGCCTACTTAGTACGTAGGCAAAAGTTTTTTTTTTTTTGAATTTTTTTGTGCAATTTCAATGGCAGACAAATGGTGGCGCTGTTGCCGCTAGGAAGCTCAGAAATCAATGAGGACAACAGATTCCGAATCGGGTCGCCATTACGGAATTTTTGATGTCTCATACTTGTGTTTTGGACTCTCAGAGGCTCCTGAGTCTTATCGGTAGAACCCCCATTACCTAACCCTAAATCTTGAAAATAACACAAGTGTCAAAACACTTCCGGGTTCGCTGTTGCGCCCCCTTCTGGACATTTTAGACAAAACTCTCAAGAGGGAAAAAGATTCGCAGTGGCCTACTTAGTACGTAGGCAAAAGTTTTTTTTTTTTTGAATTTTTTTGTGCAATTTTAATGGCAGACAAATGGTGGCGCTGTTGCCGCTAGGAAGCTCAAAAATCAATGAGGACAAAAGATTCCGAATCGGGTCGCCATTACGGAATTTTAGATGTCTCATACTTGTGTCCTGGACGTTCAGAGGCTCCTGGGTCTTATCGGTAAGATTACCGGTAATCTTGCGAACC
This sequence comes from Protomyctophum bolini, assembly GCF_963924005.1. NCBI lineage: Eukaryota > Metazoa > Chordata > Actinopteri > Myctophiformes > Myctophidae > Protomyctophum > Protomyctophum bolini. The sequence goes on along the minus strand of NW_027665378.1, from coordinate 118,657 downwards.
CCCATTGCCTAACCCTAACCCTAACCCTAACCCTTTAAAGTGCGATAGCTCCTCCCACAAAGGTCGACACGGTCCCATCTTTTAGTATGTTATATAGCTTGTCGAGACGGACATTTGGATATGTGTCTCTCCGCACACGGTCGCACGGTTCCTAACCCTAGGGTTAGCCTTTAAAGTGCGATAGCTCCTCCCACAAAGGTCGACACGGTCCCATCTTTTAGTATGTTATATAGCTTGTCGAGACGGACATTTGGATATGTGTCTCTCCGCACACGGTCGCACGGTTCCTAACCCTAGGGTTAGCCTTTAAAGTGCGATAGCTCCTCCCACAAAGGTCGACACGGTCCCATCTTTTAGTATGTTATATAGCTTGTCGAGACGGACATTTGGATATGTGTCTCTCCGCACACGGTCGCACGGTTCCTAACCCTAGGGTTAGCCTTTAAAGTGCGATAGCTCCTCCCACAAAGGTCAGAAATAAAAGTTAGTCACGTCCACGCGTAGCCATCGATAAGACGAACGCGATGATATGTGGCTCGCTTCTGGTACTCAATTTTAAGTTTAGCATTTCAACCAAAAACACATTCTTAGCATCGGTAACCCTATAAGCCTTTCGATCAGGTAAAACTAGGGTTATCTAGGGTTAGGGTTAGGGGCTACGGGGGTCGCACGACAATGGCGGACATATCAGATCGTAGGCCTCGGAAAGCTGGAAACGCCAACGTCAATTACTTGTCTGACGGACGTATCGTTCAAGAGCTATCGCGCGTTGAAAACTAACCCTAACCCTAGCCAATTAAGAGAACCGTAAGTCCGTGTGCTGGGAAACACATATCAGCGCGTCCGCCTCGTCGTTCTGAGTCGGAAAATGGTCTCGGTTTTTTACAGAAGTTTTCTGGCGGCTAAGTGGCTATTACACCCACTTCCCGACATCGTAGAGACACGAGACCACCACGGCTGTATTCAGCGGGAAAAAGTGAGTCTAGGGAGCCAACTCCCGACGCTCAAAGACACTCCGAAGACCCAAAGGTCAAGCGTTGACATTTTAGGCTTTATTTTGCGGCCTTGCAGCTTTAAAATTCAATAAGATATTCAAAAAAATTGCTGTCTTCACAAACAAGACTGTTTCTAAATGTTTGAAGCGTCCCGAATCCGATGGAAGTGGTTTCGTAGCTCTCCGACACTGCTAACTCTCCGCCAAATCAAAAGAGACACGTTTTTTCAGCCCCTAGAGCTCAATTATTATTATTTTTTTTCAAACAACACATTTTCTGAATCACTTTTTCATGCCGGATTTAATGGAATTGGTCCCGTCGCTCTACGACACTCCTAAGGTCTGGGGTAAATTTTACTAAGTCCCAGAGCTTGGGGACACCAAAATAAGTGCACTGGGGACTATTACCAGTCGATCCCAAATCACTTGAAACATGCAAAAAAAGAAAAAAAATTAAAAAAAAAAAAGAAAAAAAGAAAAAAAAGAAAAAAAAATCAAAAAAAAAAAAAAAAAAATCAAAAAAAAAGAAAAAAAAAAAAGAAACTAAACCAAAAAAAAAAAAAAAAAAAAACCTTCTTGATGTGGACTTAGACTTGTCTTAGTACTACAACTACAACCTATCTCAAACCCTCACCCTGAACCTAACCCGCAGACTTGTATACACTAACCCTAACCAGTCTTAGTACTACAACTACTACCTATCTCAAACCCTCACCCTAAACCTAACCCGCAGACTTGTATACACTAAGCCTAACCCTAAAAAAAAAAAAAAAAAATCTGGAAAAAAACACAAGTGTCAAAACACTTCCGGGTTCGCTTTGCGCCCCCTTCTGGACATTTTAGACAAAACTCTCAAGAGGGAAAAAGATTCGCAGTGGCCTACTTAGTACGTAGGCAAAAGTTTTTTTTTTTTTGAATTTTTTTGTGCAATTTCAATGGCAGACAAATGGTGGCGCTGTTGCCGCTAGGAAGCTCAGAAATCAATGAGGACAACAGATTCCGAATCGGGTCGCCATTACGGAATTTTTGATGTCTCATACTTGTGTTTTGGACTCTCAGAGGCTCCTGAGTCTTATCGGTAGAACCCCCATTACCTAACCCTAAATCTTGAAAATAACACAAGTGTCAAAACACTTCCGGGTTCGCTGTTGCGCCCCCTTCTGGACATTTTAGACAAAACTCTCAAGAGGGAAAAAGATTCGCAGTGGCCTACTTAGTACGTAGGCAAAAGTTTTTTTTTTTTTGAATTTTTTTGTGCAATTTTAATGGCAGACAAATGGTGGCGCTGTTGCCGCTAGGAAGCTCAAAAATCAATGAGGACAACAGATTCCGAATCGGGTCGCCATTACGGAATTTTAGATGTCTCATACTTGTGTCCTGGACGTTCAGAGGCTCCTGGGTCTTATCGGTAAGATTACCGGTAATCTTGCGAACCCCCATTGCCTAACCCTAACCCTAACCCTAACCCTTTAAAGTGCGATAGCTCCTCCCACAAAGGTCGACACGGTCCCATCTTTTAGTATGTTATATAGCTTGTCGAGACGGACATTTGGATATGTGTCTCTCCGCACACGGTCGCACGGTTCCTAACCCTAGGGTTAGCCTTTAAAGTGCGATAGCTCCTCCCACAAAGGTCGACACGGTCCCATCTTTTAGTATGTTATATAGCTTGTCGAGACGGACATTTGGATATGTGTCTCTCCGCACACGGTCGCACGGTTCCTAACCCTAGGGTTAGCCTTTAAAGTGCGATAGCTCCTCCCACAAAGGTCGACACGGTCCCATCTTTTAGTATGTTATATAGCTTGTCGAGACGGACATTTGGATATGTGTCTCTCCGCACACGGTCGCACGGTTCCTAACCCTAGGGTTAGCCTTTAAAGTGCGATAGCTCCTCCCACAAAGGTCAGAAATAAAAGTTAGTCACGTCCACGCGTAGCCATCGATAAGACGAACGCGATGATATGTGGCTCGCTTCTGGTACTCAATTTTAAGTTTAGCATTTCAACCAAAAACACATTCTTAGCATCGGTAACCCTATAAGCCTTTCGATCAGGTAAAACTAGGGTTATCTAGGGTTAGGGTTAGGGGCTACGGGGGTCGCACGACAATGGCGGACATATCAGATCGTAGGCCTCGGAAAGCTGGAAACGCCAACGTCAATTACTTGTCTGACGGACGTATCGTTCAAGAGCTATCGCGCGTTGAAAACTAACCCTAACCCTAGCCAATTAAGAGAACCGTAAGTCCGTGTGCTGGGAAACACATATCAGCGCGTCCGCCTCGTCGTTCTGAGTCGGAAAATGGTCTCGGTTTTTTACAGAAGTTTTCTGGCGGCTAAGTGGCTATTACACCCACTTCCCGACATCGTAGAGACACGAGACCACCACGGCTGTATTCAGCGGGAAAAAGTGAGTCTAGGGAGCCAACTCCCGACGCTCAAAGACACTCCGAAGACCCAAAGGTCAAGCGTTGACATTTTAGGCTTTATTTTGCGGCCTTGCAGCTTTAAAATTCAATAAGATATTCAAAAAAATTGCTGTCTTCACAAACAAGACTGTTTCTAAATGTTTGAAGCGTCCCGAATCCGATGGAAGTGGTTTCGTAGCTCTCCGACACTGCTAACTCTCCGCCAAATCAAAAGAGACACTTTTTTTCAGCCCCTAGAGCTCAATTATTATTATTTTTTTTCAAACAACACATTTTCTGAATCACTTTTTCATGCCGGATTTAATGGAATTGGTCCCGTCGCTCTACGACACTCCTAAGGTCTGGGGTAAATTTTACTAAGTCCCAGAGCTTGGGGACACCAAAATAAGTGCACTGGGGACTATTACCAGTCGATCCCAAATCACTTGAAACATGCAAAAAAAGAAAAAAAATTAAAAAAAAAAAAGAAAAAAGAAAAAAAAGAAAAAAAATTCAAAAAAAAAAAAAAAAAAATCAAAAAAAAAGAAGAAAAAAAAAAGAAACTAAACCAAAAAAAAAAAAAAAAAAAAACCTTCTTGATGTGGACTTAGACTTGTCTTAGTACTACAACTACAACCTATCTCAAACCCTCACCCTGAACCTAACCCGCAGACTTGTATACACTAACCCTAACCAGTCTTAGTACTACAACTACTACCTATCTCAAACCCTCACCCTAAACCTAACCCGCAGACTTGTATACACTAAGCCTAACCCTAAAAAAAAAAAAAAAAAATCTGGAAAAAAACACAAGTGTCAAAACACTTCCGGGTTCGCTTTGCGCCCCCTTCTGGACATTTTAGACAAAACTCTCAAGAGGGAAAAAGATTCGCAGTGGCCTACTTAGTACGTAGGCAAAAGTTTTTTTTTTTTTGAATTTTTTTGTGCAATTTCAATGGCAGACAAATGGTGGCGCTGTTGCCGCTAGGAAGCTCAGAAATCAATGAGGACAACAGATTCCGAATCGGGTCGCCATTACGGAATTTTTGATGTCTCATACTTGTGTTTTGGACTCTCAGAGGCTCCTGAGTCTTATCGGTAGAACCCCCATTACCTAACCCTAAATCTTGAAAATAACACAAGTGTCAAAACACTTCCGGGTTCGCTGTTGCGCCCCCTTCTGGACATTTTAGACAAAACTCTCAAGAGGGAAAAAGATTCGCAGTGGCCTACTTAGTACGTAGGCAAAAGTTTTTTTTTTTTTGAATTTTTTTGTGCAATTTTAATGGCAGACAAATGGTGGCGCTGTTGCCGCTAGGAAGCTCAAAAATCAATGAGGACAACAGATTCCGAATCGGGTCGCCATTACGGAATTTTAGATGTCTCATACTTGTGTCCTGGACGTTCAGAGGCTCCTGGGTCTTATCGGTAAGATTACCGGTAATCTTGCGAACCCCCATTGCCTAACCCTAACCCTAACCCTAACCCTTTAAAGTGCGATAGCTCCTCCCACAAAGGTCGACACGGTCCCATCTTTTAGTATGTTATATAGCTTGTCGAGACGGACATTTGGATATGTGTCTCTCCGCACACGGTCGCACGGTTCCTAACCCTAGGGTTAGCCTTTAAAGTGCGATAGCTCCTCCCACAAAGGTCGACACGGTCCCATCTTTTAGTATGTTATATAGCTTGTCGAGACGGACATTTGGATATGTGTCTCTCCGCACACGGTCGCACGGTTCCTAACCCTAGGGTTAGCCTTTAAAGTGCGATAGCTCCTCCCACAAAGGTCGACACGGTCCCATCTTTTAGTATGTTATATAGCTTGTCGAGACGGACATTTGGATATGTGTCTCTCCGCACACGGTCGCACGGTTCCTAACCCTAGGGTTAGCCTTTAAAGTGCGATAGCTCCTCCCACAAAGGTCAGAAATAAAAGTTAGTCACGTCCACGCGTAGCCATCGATAAGACGAACGCGATGATATGTGGCTCGCTTCTGGTACTCAATTTTAAGTTTAGCATTTCAACCAAAAACACATTCTTAGTGTCAAAACACTTCCGGGTTCGCTTTGCGCCCCCTTCTGGACATTTTAGACAAAACTCTCAAGAGGGAAAAAGATTCGCAGTGGCCTACTTAGTACGTAGGCAAAAGTTTTTTTTTTTTTGAATTTTTTTGTGCAATTTCAATGGCAGACAAATGGTGGCGCTGTTGCCGCTAGGAAGCTCAGAAATCAATGAGGACAACAGATTCCGAATCGGGTCGCCATTACGGAATTTTAGATGTCTCATACTTGTGTCCTGGACGTTCAGAGGCTCCTGGGTCTTATCGGTAGAACCCCCATTACCTAACCCTAAATCTTGAAAATAACACAAGTGTCAAAACACTTCCGGGTTCGCTGTTGCGCCCCCTTCTGGACATTTTAGACAAAACTCTCAAGAGGGAAAAAGATTCGCAGTGGCCTACTTAGTACGTAGGCAAAAGTTTTTTTTTTTTTGAATTTTTTTGTGCAATTTTAATGGCAGACAAATGGTGGCGCTGTTGCCGCTAGGAAGCTCAGAAATCAATGAGGACAACAGATTCCGAATCGGGTCGCCATTACGGAATTTTAGATGTCTCATACTTGTGTCCTGGACGTTCAGAGGCTCCTGGGTCTTATCGGTAAGATTACCGGTAATCTTGCGAACCCCCATTGCCCTAACCCTAACCCTAACCCTAACCCTTTAAAGTGCGATAGCTCCTCCCACAAAGGTCGACACGGTCCCATCTTTTAGTATGTTATATAGCTTGTCGAGACGGACATTTGGATATGTGTCTCTCCGCACACGGTCGCACGGTTCCTAACCCTAGGGTTAGCCTTTAAAGTGCGATAGCTCCTCCCACAAAGGTCGACACGGTCCCATCTTTTAGTATGTTATATAGCTTGTCGAGACGGACATTTGGATATGTGTCTCTCCGCACACGGTCGCACGGTTCCTAACCCTAGGGTTAGCCTTTAAAGTGCGATAGCTCCTCCCACAAAGGTCGACACGGTCCCATCTTTTAGTATGTTATATAGCTTGTCGAGACGGACATTTGGATATGTGTCTCTCCGCACACGGTCGCACGGTTCCTAACCCTAGGGTTAGCCTTTAAAGTGCGATAGCTCCTCCCACAAAGGTCAGAAATAAAAGTTAGTCACGTCCACGCGTAGCCATCGATAAGACGAACGCGATGATATGTGGCTCGCTTCTGGTACTCAATTTTAAGTTTAGCATTTCAACCAAAAACACATTCTTAGTGTCAAAACACTTCCGGGTTCGCTTTGCGCCCCCTTCTGGACATTTTAGACAAAACTCTCAAGAGGGAAAAAGATTCGCAGTGGCCTACTTAGTACGTAGGCAAAAGTTTTTTTTTTTTTGAATTTTTTTGTGCAATTTTAATGGCAGACAAATGGTGGCGCTGTTGCCGCTAGGAAGCTCAGAAATCAATGAGGACAACAGATTCCGAATCGGGTCGCCATTACGGAATTTTAGATGTCTCATACTTGTGTCCTGGACGTTCAGAGGCTCCTGGGTCTTATCGGTAAGATTACCGGTAATCTTGCGAACCCCCATTGCCCTAACCCTAACCCTAACCCTAACCCTTTAAAGTGCGATAGCTCCTCCCACAAAGGTCGACACGGTCCCATCTTTTAGTATGTTATATAGCTTGTCGAGACGGACATTTGGATATGTGTCTCTCCGCACACGGTCGCACGGTTCCTAACCCTAGGGTTAGCCTTTAAAGTGCGATAGCTCCTCCCACAAAGGTCGACACGGTCCCATCTTTTAGTATGTTATATAGCTTGTCGAGACGGACATTTGGATATGTGTCTCTCCGCACACGGTCGCACGGTTCCTAACCCTAGGGTTAGCCTATAAAGTGCGATAGCTCCTCCCACAAAGGTCAGAAATAAAAGTTAGTCACGTCCACGCGTAGCCATCGATAAGACGAACGCGATGATATGTGGCTCGCTTCTGGTACTCAATTTTAAGTTTAGCATTTCAACCAAAAACACATTCTTAGCATCGGTAACCCTATAAGCCTTTCGATCAGGTAAAACTAGGGTTATCTAGGGTTAGGGTTAGGGGCTACGGGGGTCGCACGACAATGGCGGACATATCAGATCGTAGGCCTCGGAAAGCTGGAAACGCCAACGTCAATTACTTGTCTGACGGACGTATCGTTCAAGAGCTATCGCGCGTTGAAAACTAACCCTAACCCTAGCCAATTAAGAGAACCGTAAGTCCGTGTGCTGGGAAACACATATCAGCGCGTCCGCCTCGTCGTTCTGAGTCGGAAAATGGTCTCGGTTTTTTACAGAAGTTTTCTGGCGGCTAAGTGGCTATTACACCCACTTCCCGACATCGTAGAGACACGAGACCACCACGGCTGTATTCAGCGGGAAAAAGTGAGTCTAGGGAGCCAACTCCCGACGCTCAAAGACACTCCGAAGACCCAAAGGTCAAGCGTTGACATTTTAGGCTTTATTTTGCGGCCTTGCAGCTTTAAAATTCAATAAGATATTCAAAAAAATTGCTGTCTTCACAAACAAGACTGTTTCTAAATGTTTGAAGCGTCCCGAATCCGATGGAAGTGGTTTCGTAGCTCTCCGACACTGCTAACTCTCCGCCAAATCAAAAGAGACACGTTTTTTCAGCCCCTAGAGCTCAATTATTATTTTTTTTTTTCAAACAACACATTTTCTGAATCACTTTTTCATGCCGGATTTAATGGAATTGGTCCCGTCGCTCTACGACACTCCTAAGGTCTGGGGTAAATTTTACTAAGTCCCAGAGCTTGGGGACACCAAAATAAGTGCACTGGGGACTATTACCAGTCGATCCCAAATCACTTGAAACATGCAAAAAAAGAAAAAAAATTAAAAAAAAAAAGAAAAAAAGAAAAAAAAAGAAAAAAAATTCAAAAAAAAAAAAAAAAAAATCAAAAAAAAAGAAAAAAAAAAAAGAAACTAAACCAAAAAAAAAAAAAAAAAAAAAACCTTCTTGATGTGGACTTAGACTTGTCTTAGTACTACAACTACAACCTATCTCAAACCCTCACCCTGAACCTAACCCGCAGACTTGTATACACTAACCCTAACCAGTCTTAGTACTACAACTACTACCTATCTCAAACCCTCACCCTAAACCTAACCCGCAGACTTGTATACACTAAGCCTAACCCTAAAAAAAAAAAAAAAAAATCTGGAAAAAAACACAAGTGTCAAAACACTTCCGGGTTCGCTTTGCGCCCCCTTCTGGACATTTTAGACAAAACTCTCAAGAGGGAAAAAGATTCGCAGTGGCCTACTTAGTACGTAGGCAAAAGTTTTTTTTTTTTTGAATTTTTTTGTGCAATTTCAATGGCAGACAAATGGTGGCGCTGTTGCCGCTAGGAAGCTCAGAAATCAATGAGGACAACAGATTCCGAATCGGGTCGCCATTACGGAATTTTTGATGTCTCATACTTGTGTTTTGGACTCTCAGAGGCTCCTGAGTCTTATCGGTAGAACCCCCATTACCTAACCCTAAATCTTGAAAATAACACAAGTGTCAAAACACTTCCGGGTTCGCTGTTGCGCCCCCTTCTGGACATTTTAGACAAAACTCTCAAGAGGGAAAAAGATTCGCAGTGGCCTACTTAGTACGTAGGCAAAAGTTTTTTTTTTTGTTGAATTTTTTTGTGCAATTTTAATGGCAGACAAATGGTGGCGCTGTTGCCGCTAGGAAGCTCAAAAATCAATGAGGACAACAGATTCCGAATCGGGTCGCCATTACGGAATTTTAGATGTCTCATACTTGTGTCCTGGACGTTCAGAGGCTCCTGGGTCTTATCGGTAAGATTACCGGTAATCTTGCGAACCCCCATTGCCTAACCCTAACCCTAACCCTAACCCTTTAAAGTGCGATAGCTCCTCCCACAAAGGTCGACACGGTCCCATCTTTTAGTATGTTATATAGCTTGTCGAGACGGACATTTGGATATGTGTCTCTCCGCACACGGTCGCACGGTTCCTAACCCTAGGGTTAGCCTTTAAAGTGCGATAGCTCCTCCCACAAAGGTCGACACGGTCCCATCTTTTAGTATGTTATATAGCTTGTCGAGACGGACATTTGGATATGTGTCTCTCCGCACACGGTCGCACGGTTCCTAACCCTAGGGTTAGCCTTTAAAGTGCGATAGCTCCTCCCACAAAGGTCAGAAATAAAAGTTAGTCACGTCCACGCGTAGCCATCGATAAGACGAACGCGATGATATGTGGCTCGCTTCTGGTACTCAATTTTAAGTTTAGCATTTCAACCAAAAACACATTCTTAGTGTCAAAACACTTCCGGGTTCGCTTTGCGCCCCCTTCTGGACATTTTAGACAAAACTCTCAAGAGGGAAAAAGATTCGCAGTGGCCTACTTAGTACGTAGGCAAAAGTTTTTTTTTTTTGAATTTTTTTGTGCAATTTTAATGGCAGACAAATGGTGGCGCTGTTGCCGCTAGGAAGCTCAGAAATCAATGAGGACAACAGATTCCGAATCGGGTCGCCATTACGGAATTTTAGATGTCTCATACTTGTGTCCTGGACGTTCAGAGGCTCCTGGGTCTTATCGGTAAGATTACCGGTAATCTTGCGAACCCCCATTGCCCTAACCCTAACCCTAACCCTAACCCTTTAAAGTGCGATAGCTCCTCCCACAAAGGTCGACACGGTCCCATCTTTTAGTATGTTATATAGCTTGTCGAGACGGACATTTGGATATGTGTCTCTCCGCACACGGTCGCACGGTTCCTAACCCTAGGGTTAGCCTTTAAAGTGCGATAGCTCCTCCCACAAAGGTCGACACGGTCCCATCTTTTAGTATGTTATATAGCTTGTCGAGACGGACATTTGGATATGTGTCTCTCCGCACACGGTCGCACGGTTCCTAACCCTAGGGTTAGCCTTTAAAGTGCGATAGCTCCTCCCACAAAGATCAGAAATAAAAGTTAGTCACGTCCACGCGTAGCCATCGATAAGACGAACGCGATGATATGTGGCTCGCTTCTGGTACTCAATTTTAAGTTTAGCATTTCAACCAAAAACACATTCTTAGTGTCAAAACACTTCCGGGTTCGCTTTGCGCCCCCTTCTGGACATTTTAGACAAAACTCTCAAGTGGGAAAAAGATTCGCAGTGGCCTACTTAGTACGTAGGCAAAAGTTTTTTTTTTTTTGAATTTTTTTGTGCAATTTCAATGGCAGACAAATGGTGGCGCTGTTGCCGCTAGGAAGCTCAGAAATCAATGAGGACAACAGATTCCGAATCGGGTCGCCATTACGGAATTTTTGATGTCTCATACTTGTGTTTTGGACTCTCAGAGGCTCCTGAGTCTTATCGGTAGAACCCCCATTACCTAACCCTAAATCTTGAAAATAACACAAGTGTCAAAACACTTCCGGGTTCGCTGTTGCGCCCCCTTCTGGACATTTTAGACAAAACTCTCAAGAGGGAAAAAGATTCGCAGTGGCCTACTTAGTACGTAGGCAAAAGTTTTTTTTTTTTTGAATTTTTTTGTGCAATTTTAATGGCAGACAAATGGTGGCGCTGTTGCCGCTAGGAAGCTCAGAAATCAATGAGGACAACAGATTCCGAATCGGGTCGCCATTACGGAATTTTAGATGTCTCATACTTGTGTCCTGGACGTTCAGAGGCTCCTGGGTCTTATCGGTAAGATTACCGGTAATCTTGCGAACCCCCATTGCCCTAACCCTAACCCTAACCCTAACCCTTTAAAGTGCGATAGCTCCTCCCACAAAGGTCGACACGGTCCCATCTTTTAGTATGTTATATAGCTTGTCGAGACGGACATTTGGATATGTGTCTCTCCGCACACGGTCGCACGGTTCCTAACCCTAGGGTTAGCCTTTAAAGTGCGATAGCTCCTCCCACAAAGGTCGACACGGTCCCATCTTTTAGTATGTTATATAGCTTGTCGAGACGGACATTTGGATATGTGTCTCTCCGCACACGGTCGCACGGTTCCTAACCCTAGGGTTAGCCTTTAAAGTGCGATAGCTCCTCCCACAAAGGTCGACACGGTCCCATCTTTTAGTATGTTATATAGCTTGTCGAGACGGACATTTGGATATGTGTCTCTCCGCACACGGTCGCACGGTTCCTAACCCTAGGGTTAGCCTTTAAAGTGCGATAGCTCCTCCCACAAAGGTCAGAAATAAAAGTTAGTCACGTCCACGCGTAGCCATCGATAAGACGAACGCGATGATATGTGGCTCGCTTCTGGTACTCAATTTTAAGTTTAGCATTTCAACCAAAAACACATTCTTAGTGTCAAAACACTTCCGGGTTCGCTTTGCGCCCCCTTCTGGACATTTTAGACAAAACTCTCAAGAGGGAAAAAGATTCGCAGTGGCCTACTTAGTACGTAGGCAAAAGTTTTTTTTTTTTTGAATTTTTTTGTGCAATTTTAATGGCAGACAAATGGTGGCGCTGTTGCCGCTAGGAAGCTCAGAAATCAATGAGGACAACAGATTCCGAATCGGGTCGCCATTACGGAATTTTTGATGTCTCATACTTGTGTTTTGGACTCTCAGAGGCTCCTGAGTCTTATCGGTAGAACCCCCATTACCTAACCCTAAATCTTGAAAATAACACAAGTGTCAAAACACTTCCGGGTTCGCTGTTGCGCCCCCTTCTGGACATTTTAGACAAAACTCTCAAGAGGGAAAAAGATTCGCAGTGGCCTACTTAGTACGTAGGCAAAAGTTTTTTTTTTTTTGAATTTTTTTGTGCAATTTTAATGGCAGACAAATGGTGGCGCTGTTGCCGCTAGGAAGCTCAGAAATCAATGAGGACAACAGATTCCGAATCGGGTCGCCATTACGGAATTTTAGATGTCTCATACTTGTGTCCTGGACGTTCAGAGGCTCCTGGGTCTTATCGGTAAGATTACCGGTAATCTTGCGAACCCCCATTGCCTAACCCTAACCCTAACCCTAACCCTTTAAAGTGCGATAGCTCCTCCCACAAAGGTCGACACGGTCCCATCTTTTAGTATGTTATATAGCTTGTCGAGACGGACATTTGGATATGTGTCTCTCCGCACACGGTCGCACGGTTCCTAACCCTAGGGTTAGCCTTTAAAGTGCGATAGCTCCTCCCACAAAGGTCGACACGGTCCCATCTTTTAGTATGTTATATAGCTTGTCGAGACGGACATTTGGATATGTGTCTCTCCGCACACGGTCGCACGGTTCCTAACCCTAGGGTTAGCCTTTAAAGTGCGATAGCTCCTCCCACAAAGATCAGAAATAAAAGTTAGTCACGTCCACGCGTAGCCATCGATAAGACGAACGCGATGATATGTGGCTCGCTTCTGGTACTCAATTTTAAGTTTAGCATTTCAACCAAAAACACATTCTTAGTGTCAAAACACTTCCGGGTTCGCTTTGCGCCCCCTTCTGGACATTTTAGACAAAACTCTCAAGTGGGAAAAAGATTCGCAGTGGCCTACTTAGTACGTAGGCAAAAGTTTTTTTTTTTTTGAATTTTTTTGTGCAATTTCAATGGCAGACAAATGGTGGCGCTGTTGCCGCTAGGAAGCTCAGAAATCAATGAGGACAACAGATTCCGAATCGGGTCGCCATTACGGAATTTTTGATGTCTCATACTTGTGTTTTGGACTCTCAGAGGCTCCTGAGTCTTATCGGTAGAACCCCCATTACCTAACCCTAAATCTTGAAAATAACACAAGTGTCAAAACACTTCCGGGTTCGCTGTTGCGCCCCCTTCTGGACATTTTAGACAAAACTCTCAAGAGGGAAAAAGATTCGCAGTGGCCTACTTAGTACGTAGGCAAAAGTTTTTTTTTTTTTGAATTTTTTTGTGCAATTTTAATGGCAGACAAATGGTGGCGCTGTTGCCGCTAGGAAGCTCAGAAATCAATGAGGACAACAGATTCCGAATCGGGTCGCCATTACGGAATTTTAGATGTCTCATACTTGTGTCCTGGACGTTCAGAGGCTCCTGGGTCTTATCGGTAAGATTACCGGTAATCTTGCGAACCCCCATTGCCTAACCCTAACCCTAACCCTAACCCTTTAAAGTGCGATAGCTCCTCCCACAAAGGTCGACACGGTCCCATCTTTTAGTATGTTATATAGCTTGTCGAGACGGACATTTGGATATGTGTCTCTCCGCACACGGTCGCACGGTTCCTAACCCTAGGGTTAGCCTTTAAAGTGCGATAGCTCCTCCCACAAAGGTCGACACGGTCCCATCTTTTAGTATGTTATATAGCTTGTCGAGACGGACATTTGGATATGTGTCTCTCCGCACACGGTCGCACGGTTCCTAACCCTAGGGTTAGCCTTTAAAGTGCGATAGCTCCTCCCACAAAGATCAGAAATAAAAGTTAGTCACGTCCACGCGTAGCCATCGATAAGACGAACGCGATGATATGTGGCTCGCTTCTGGTACTCAATTTTAAGTTTAGCATTTCAACCAAAAACACATTCTTAGTGTCAAAACACTTCCGGGTTCGCTTTGCGCCCCCTTCTGGACATTTTAGACAAAACTCTCAAGTGGGAAAAAGATTCGCAGTGGCCTACTTAGTACGTAGGCAAAAGTTTTTTTTTTTTTGAATTTTTTTGTGCAATTTCAATGGCAGACAAATGGTGGCGCTGTTGCCGCTAGGAAGCTCAGAAATCAATGAGGACAACAGATTCCGAATCGGGTCGCCATTACGGAATTTTTGATGTCTCATACTTGTGTTTTGGACTCTCAGAGGCTCCTGAGTCTTATCGGTAGAACCCCCATTACCTAACCCTAAATCTTGAAAATAACACAAGTGTCAAAACACTTCCGGGTTCGCTGTTGCGCCCCCTTCTGGACATTTTAGACAAAACTCTCAAGAGGGAAAAAGATTCGCAGTGGCCTACTTAGTACGTAGGCAAAAGTTTTTTTTTTTTTGAATTTTTTTGTGCAATTTTAATGGCAGACAAATGGTGGCGCTGTTGCCGCTAGGAAGCTCAGAAATCAATGAGGACAACAGATTCCGAATCGGGTCGCCATTACGGAATTTTAGATGTCTCATACTTGTGTCCTGGACGTTCAGAGGCTCCTGGGTCTTATCGGTAAGATTACCGGTAATCTTGCGAACCCCCATTGCCCTAACCCTAACCCTAACCCTAACCCTTTAAAGTGCGATAGCTCCTCCCACAAAGGTCGACACGGTCCCATCTTTTAGTATGTTATATAGCTTGTCGAGACGGACATTTGGATATGTGTCTCTCCGCACACGGTCGCACGGTTCCTAACCCTAGGGTTAGCCTTTAAAGTGCGATAGCTCCTCCCACAAAGGTCGACACGGTCCCATCTTTTAGTATGTTATATAGCTTGTCGAGACGGACATTTGGATATGTGTCTCTCCGCACACGGTCGCACGGTTCCTAACCCTAGGGTTAGCCTTTAAAGTGCGATAGCTCCTCCCACAAAGGTCGACACGGTCCCATCTTTTAGTATGTTATATAGCTTGTCGAGACGGACATTTGGATATGTGTCTCTCCGCACACGGTCGCACGGTTCCTAACCCTAGGGTTAGCCTTTAAAGTGCGATAGCTCCTCCCACAAAGGTCAGAAATAAAAGTTAGTCACGTCCACGCGTAGCCATCGATAAGACGAACGCGATGATATGTGGCTCGCTTCTGGTACTCAATTTTAAGTTTAGCATTTCAACCAAAAACACATTCTTAGTGTCAAAACACTTCCGGGTTCGCTTTGCGCCCCCTTCTGGACATTTTAGACAAAACTCTCAAGAGGGAAAAAGATTCGCAGTGGCCTACTTAGTACGTAGGCAAAAGTTTTTTTTTTTTTGAATTTTTTTGTGCAATTTTAATGGCAGACAAATGGTGGCGCTGTTGCCGCTAGGAAGCTCAGAAATCAATGAGGACAACAGATTCCGAATCGGGTCGCCATTACGGAATTTTTGATGTCTCATACTTGTGTTTTGGACTCTCAGAGGCTCCTGAGTCTTATCGGTAGAACCCCCATTACCTAACCCTAAATCTTGAAAATAACACAAGTGTCAAAACACTTCCGGGTTCGCTGTTGCGCCCCCTTCTGGACATTTTAGACAAAACTCTCAAGAGGGAAAAAGATTCGCAGTGGCCTACTTAGTACGTAGGCAAAAGTTTTTTTTTTTTTGAATTTTTTTGTGCAATTTTAATGGCAGACAAATGGTGGCGCTGTTGCCGCTAGGAAGCTCAGAAATCAATGAGGACAACAGATTCCGAATCGGGTCGCCATTACGGAATTTTAGATGTCTCATACTTGTGTCCTGGACGTTCAGAGGCTCCTGGGTCTTATCGGTAAGATTACCGGTAATCTTGCGAACCCCCATTGCCTAACCCTAACCCTAACCCTAACCCTTTAAAGTGCGATAGCTCCTCCCACAAAGGTCGACACGGTCCCATCTTTTAGTATGTTATATAGCTTGTCGAGACGGACATTTGGATATGTGTCTCTCCGCACACGGTCGCACGGTTCCTAACCCTAGGGTTAGCCTTTAAAGTGCGATAGCTCCTCCCACAAAGGTCGACACGGTCCCATCTTTTAGTATGTTATATAGCTTGTCGAGACGGACATTTGGATATGTGTCTCTCCGCACACGGTCGCACGGTTCCTAACCCTAGGGTTAGCCTTTAAAGTGCGATAGCTCCTCCCACAAAGGTCGACACGGTCCCATCTTTTAGTATGTTATATAGCTTGTCGAGACGGACATTTGGATATGTGTCTCTCCGCACACGGTCGCACGGTTCCTAACCCTAGGGTTAGCCTTTAAAGTGCGATAGCTCCTCCCACAAAGGTCAGAAATAAAAGTTAGTCACGTCCACGCGTAGCCATCGATAAGACGAACGCGATGATATGTGGCTCGCTTCTGGTACTCAATTTTAAGTTTAGCATTTCAACCAAAAACACATTCTTAGTGTCAAAACACTTCCGGGTTCGCTTTGCGCCCCCTTCTGGACATTTTAGACAAAACTCTCAAGAGGGAAAAAGATTCGCAGTGGCCTACTTAGTACGTAGGCAAAAGTTTTTTTTTTTTTGAATTTTTTTGTGCAATTTCAATGGCAGACAAATGGTGGCGCTGTTGCCGCTAGGAAGCTCAGAAATCAATGAGGACAACAGATTCCGAATCGGGTCGCCATTACGGAATTTTTGATGTCTCATACTTGTGTTTTGGACTCTCAGAGGCTCCTGAGTCTTATCGGTAGAACCCCCATTACCTAACCCTAAATCTTGAAAATAACACAAGTGTCAAAACACTTCCGGGTTCGCTGTTGCGCCCCCTTCTGGACATTTTAGACAAAACTCTCAAGAGGGAAAAAGATTCGCAGTGGCCTACTTAGTACGTAGGCAAAAGTTTTTTTTTTTTTGAATTTTTTTGTGCAATTTTAATGGCAGACAAATGGTGGCGCTGTTGCCGCTAGGAAGCTCAGAAATCAATGAGGACAACAGATTCCGAATCGGGTCGCCATTACGGAATTTTAGATGTCTCATACTTGTGTCCTGGACGTTCAGAGGCTCCTGGGTCTTATCGGTAAGATTACCGGTAATCTTGCGAACCCCCATTGCCCTAACCCTAACCCTAACCCTAACCCTTTAAAGTGCGATAGCTCCTCCCACAAAGGTCGACACGGTCCCATCTTTTAGTATGTTATATAGCTTGTCGAGACGGACATTTGGATATGTGTCTCTCCGCACACGGTCGCACGGTTCCTAACCCTAGGGTTAGCCTTTAAAGTGCGATAGCTCCTCCCACAAAGGTCGACACGGTCCCATCTTTTAGTATGTTATATAGCTTGTCGAGACGGACATTTGCATATGTGTCTCTCCGCACACGGTCGCACGGTTCCTAACCCTAGGGTTAGCCTTTAAAGTGCGATAGCTCCTCCCACAAAGGTCAGAAATAAAAGTTAGTCACGTCCACGCGTAGCCATCGATAAGACGAACGCGATGATATGTGGCTCGCTTCTGGTACTCAATTTTAAGTTTAGCATTTCAACCAAAAACACATTCTTAGTGTCAAAACACTTCCGGGTTCGCTTTGCGCCCCCTTCTGGACATTTTAGACAAAACTCTCAAGTGGGAAAAAGATTCGCAGTGGCCTACTTAGTACGTAGGCAAAAGTTTTTTTTTTTTTGAATTTTTTTGTGCAATTTCAATGGCAGACAAATGGTGGCGCTGTTGCCGCTAGGAAGCTCAGAAATCAATGAGGACAACAGATTCCGAATCGGGTCGCCATTACGGAATTTTTGATGTCTCATACTTGTGTTTTGGACTCTCAGAGGCTCCTGAGTCTTATCGGTAGAACCCCCATTACCTAACCCTAAATCTTGAAAATAACACAAGTGTCAAAACACTTCCGGGTTCGCTGTTGCGCCCCCTTCTGGACATTTTAGACAAAACTCTCAAGAGGGAAAAAGATTCGCAGTGGCCTACTTAGTACGTAGGCAAAAGTTTTTTTTTTTTTGAATTTTTTTGTGCAATTTTAATGGCAGACAAATGGTGGCGCTGTTGCCGCTAGGAAGCTCAGAAATCAATGAGGACAACAGATTCCGAATCGGGTCGCCATTACGGAATTTTAGATGTCTCATACTTGTGTCCTGGACGTTCAGAGGCTCCTGGGTCTTATCGGTAAGATTACCGGTAATCTTGCGAACCCCCATTGCCTAACCCTAACCCTAACCCTAACCCTTTAAAGTGCGATAGCTCCTCCCACAAAGGTCGACACGGTCCCATCTTTTAGTATGTTATATAGCTTGTCGAGACGGACATTTGGATATGTGTCTCTCCGCACACGGTCGCACGGTTCCTAACCCTAGGGTTAGCCTTTAAAGTGCGATAGCTCCTCCCACAAAGGTCGACACGGTCCCATCTTTTAGTATGTTATATAGCTTGTCGAGACGGACATTTGGATATGTGTCTCTCCGCACACGGTCGCACGGTTCCTAACCCTAGGGTTAGCCTTTAAAGTGCGATAGCTCCTCCCACAAAGGTCGACACGGTCCCATCTTTTAGTATGTTATATAGCTTGTCGAGACGGACATTTGGATATGTGTCTCTCCGCACACGGTCGCACGGTTCCTAACCCTAGGGTTAGCCTTTAAAGTGCGATAGCTCCTCCCACAAAGGTCAGAAATAAAAGTTAGTCACGTCCACGCGTAGCCATCGATAAGACGAACGCGATGATATGTGGCTCGCTTCTGGTACTCAATTTTAAGTTTAGCATTTCAACCAAAAACACATTCTTAGTGTCAAAACACTTCCGGGTTCGCTTTGCGCCCCCTTCTGGACATTTTAGACAAAACTCTCAAGAGGGAAAAAGATTCGCAGTGGCCTACTTAGTACGTAGGCAAAAGTTTTTTTTTTTTTGAATTTTTTTGTGCAATTTCAATGGCAGACAAATGGTGGCGCTGTTGCCGCTAGGAAGCTCAGAAATCAATGAGGACAACAGATTCCGAATCGGGTCGCCATTACGGAATTTTTGATGTCTCATACTTGTGTTTTGGACTCTCAGAGGCTCCTGAGTCTTATCGGTAGAACCCCCATTACCTAACCCTAAATCTTGAAAATAACACAAGTGTCAAAACACTTCCGGGTTCGCTGTTGCGCCCCCTTCTGGACATTTTAGACAAAACTCTCAAGAGGGAAAAAGATTCGCAGTGGCCTACTTAGTACGTAGGCAAAAGTTTTTTTTTTTTTGAATTTTTTTGTGCAATTTTAATGGCAGACAAATGGTGGCGCTGTTGCCGCTAGGAAGCTCAGAAATCAATGAGGACAACAGATTCCGAATCGGGTCGCCATTACGGAATTTTAGATGTCTCATACTTGTGTCCTGGACGTTCAGAGGCTCCTGGGTCTTATCGGTAAGATTACCGGTAATCTTGCGAACCCCCATTGCCCTAACCCTAACCCTAACCCTAACCCTTTAAAGTGCGATAGCTCCTCCCACAAAGGTCGACACGGTCCCATCTTTTAGTATGTTATATAGCTTGTCGAGACGGACATTTGGATATGTGTCTCTCCGCACACGGTCGCACGGTTCCTAACCCTAGGGTTAGCCTTTAAAGTGCGATAGCTCCTCCCACAAAGGTCGACACGGTCCCATCTTTTAGTATGTTATATAGCTTGTCGAGACGGACATTTGGATATGTGTCTCTCCGCACACGGTCGCACGGTTCCTAACCCTAGGGTTAGCCTTTAAAGTGCGATAGCTCCTCCCACAAAGGTCGACACGGTCCCATCTTTTAGTATGTTATATAGCTTGTCGAGACGGACATTTGGATATGTGTCTCTCCGCACACGGTCGCACGGTTCCTAACCCTAGGGTTAGCCTTTAAAGTGCGATAGCTCCTCCCACAAAGGTCAGAAATAAAAGTTAGTCACGTCCACGCGTAGCCATCGATAAGACGAACGCGATGATATGTGGCTCGCTTCTGGTACTCAATTTTAAGTTTAGCATTTCAACCAAAAACACATTCTTAGTGTCAAAACACTTCCGGGTTCGCTTTGCGCCCCCTTCTGGACATTTTAGACAAAACTCTCAAGAGGGAAAAAGATTCGCAGTGGCCTACTTAGTACGTAGGCAAAAGTTTTTTTTTTTTTGAATTTTTTTGTGCAATTTCAATGGCAGACAAATGGTGGCGCTGTTGCCGCTAGGAAGCTCAGAAATCAATGAGGACAACAGATTCCGAATCGGGTCGCCATTACGGAATTTTTGATGTCTCATACTTGTGTTTTGGACTCTCAGAGGCTCCTGAGTCTTATCGGTAGAACCCCCATTACCTAACCCTAAATCTTGAAAATAACACAAGTGTCAAAACACTTCCGGGTTCGCTGTTGCGCCCCCTTCTGGACATTTTAGACAAAACTCTCAAGAGGGAAAAAGATTCGCAGTGGCCTACTTAGTACGTAGGCAAAAGTTTTTTTTTTTTTGAATTTTTTTGTGCAATTTTAATGGCAGACAAATGGTGGCGCTGTTGCCGCTAGGAAGCTCAGAAATCAATGAGGACAACAGATTCCGAATCGGGTCGCCATTACGGAATTTTAGATGTCTCATACTTGTGTCCTGGACGTTCAGAGGCTCCTGGGTCTTATCGGTAAGATTACCGGTAATCTTGCGAACCCCCATTGCCCTAACCCTAACCCTAACCCTAACCCTTTAAAGTGCGATAGCTCCTCCCACAAAGGTCGACACGGTCCCATCTTTTAGTATGTTATATAGCTTGTCGAGACGGACATTTGGATATGTGTCTCTCCGCACACGGTCGCACGGTTCCTAACCCTAGGGTTAGCCTTTAAAGTGCGATAGCTCCTCCCACAAAGGTCGACACGGTCCCATCTTTTAGTATGTTATATAGCTTGTCGAGACGGACATTTGGATATGTGTCTCTCCGCACACGGTCGCACGGTTCCTAACCCTAGGGTTAGCCTTTAAAGTGCGATAGCTCCTCCCACAAAGGTCGACACGGTCCCATCTTTTAGTATGTTATATAGCTTGTCGAGACGGACATTTGGATATGTGTCTCTCCGCACACGGTCGCACGGTTCCTAACCCTAGGGTTAGCCTTTAAAGTGCGATAGCTCCTCCCACAAAGGTCAGAAATAAAAGTTAGTCACGTCCACGCGTAGCCATCGATAAGACGAACGCGATGATATGTGGCTCGCTTCTGGTACTCAATTTTAAGTTTAGCATTTCAACCAAAAACACATTCTTAGTGTCAAAACACTTCCGGGTTCGCTTTGCGCCCCCTTCTGGACATTTTAGACAAAACTCTCAAGAGGGAAAAAGATTCGCAGTGGCCTACTTAGTACGTAGGCAAAAGTTTTTTTTTTTTTGAATTTTTTTGTGCAATTTCAATGGCAGACAAATGGTGGCGCTGTTGCCGCTAGGAAGCTCAGAAATCAATGAGGACAACAGATTCCGAATCGGGTCGCCATTACGGAATTTTTGATGTCTCATACTTGTGTTTTGGACTCTCAGAGGCTCCTGAGTCTTATCGGTAGAACCCCCATTACCTAACCCTAAATCTTGAAAATAACACAAGTGTCAAAACACTTCCGGGTTCGCTGTTGCGCCCCCTTCTGGACATTTTAGACAAAACTCTCAAGAGGGAAAAAGATTCGCAGTGGCCTACTTAGTACGTAGGCAAAAGTTTTTTTTTTTTTGAATTTTTTTGTGCAATTTTAATGGCAGACAAATGGTGGCGCTGTTGCCGCTAGGAAGCTCAGAAATCAATGAGGACAACAGATTCCGAATCGGGTCGCCATTACGGAATTTTAGATGTCTCATACTTGTGTCCTGGACGTTCAGAGGCTCCTGGGTCTTATCGGTAAGATTACCGGTAATCTTGCGAACCCCCATTGCCCTAACCCTAACCCTAACCCTAACCCTTTAAAGTGCGATAGCTCCTCCCACAAAGGTCGACACGGTCCCATCTTTTAGTATGTTATATAGCTTGTCGAGACGGACATTTGGATATGTGTCTCTCCGCACACGGTCGCACGGTTCCTAACCCTAGGGTTAGCCTTTAAAGTGCGATAGCTCCTCCCACAAAGGTCGACACGGTCCCATCTTTTAGTATGTTATATAGCTTGTCGAGACGGACATTTGGATATGTGTCTCTCCGCACACGGTCGCACGGTTCCTAACCCTAGGGTTAGCCTTTAAAGTGCGATAGCTCCTCCCACAAAGGTCGACACGGTCCCATCTTTTAGTATGTTATATAGCTTGTCGAGACGGACATTTGGATATGTGTCTCTCCGCACACGGTCGCACGGTTCCTAACCCTAGGGTTAGCCTTTAAAGTGCGATAGCTCCTCCCACAAAGGTCGACACGGTCCCATCTTTTAGTATGTTATATAGCTTGTCGAGACGGACATTTGGATATGTGTCTCTCCGCACACGGTCGCACGGTTCCTAACCCTAGGGTTAGCCTTTAAAGTGCGATAGCTCCTCCCACAAAGGTCAGAAATAAAAGTTAGTCACGTCCACGCGTAGCCATCGATAAGACGAACGCGATGATATGTGGCTCGCTTCTGGTACTCAATTTTAAGTTTAGCATTTCAACCAAAAACACATTCTTAGTGTCAAAACACTTCCGGGTTCGCTTTGCGCCCCCTTCTGGACATTTTAGACAAAACTCTCAAGAGGGAAAAAGATTCGCAGTGGCCTACTTAGTACGTAGGCAAAAGTTTTTTTTTTTTTGAATTTTTTTGTGCAATTTCAATGGCAGACAAATGGTGGCGCTGTTGCCGCTAGGAAGCTCAGAAATCAATGAGGACAACAGATTCCGAATCGGGTCGCCATTACGGAATTTTTGATGTCTCATACTTGTGTTTTGGACTCTCAGAGGCTCCTGAGTCTTATCGGTAGAACCCCCATTACCTAACCCTAAATCTTGAAAATAACACAAGTGTCAAAACACTTCCGGGTTCGCTGTTGCGCCCCCTTCTGGACATTTTAGACAAAACTCTCAAGAGGGAAAAAGATTCGCAGTGGCCTACTTAGTACGTAGGCAAAAGTTTTTTTTTTTTTGAATTTTTTTGTGCAATTTTAATGGCAGACAAATGGTGGCGCTGTTGCCGCTAGGAAGCTCAGAAATCAATGAGGACAACAGATTCCGAATCGGGTCGCCATTACGGAATTTTAGATGTCTCATACTTGTGTCCTGGACGTTCAGAGGCTCCTGGGTCTTATCGGTAAGATTACCGGTAATCTTGCGAACCCCCATTGCCCTAACCCTAACCCTAACCCTAACCCTTTAAAGTGCGATAGCTCCTCCCACAAAGGTCGACACGGTCCCATCTTTTAGTATGTTATATAGCTTGTCGAGACGGACATTTGGATATGTGTCTCTCCGCACACGGTCGCACGGTTCCTAACCCTAGGGTTAGCCTTTAAAGTGCGATAGCTCCTCCCACAAAGGTCGACACGGTCCCATCTTTTAGTATGTTATATAGCTTGTCGAGACGGACATTTGGATATGTGTCTCTCCGCACACGGTCGCACGGTTCCTAACCCTAGGGTTAGCCTTTAAAGTGCGATAGCTCCTCCCACAAAGGTCGACACGGTCCCATCTTTTAGTATGTTATATAGCTTGTCGAGACGGACATTTGGATATGTGTCTCTCCGCACACGGTCGCACGGTTCCTAACCCTAGGGTTAGCCTTTAAAGTGCGATAGCTCCTCCCACAAAGGTCAGAAATAAAAGTTAGTCACGTCCACGCGTAGCCATCGATAAGACGAACGCGATGATATGTGGCTCGCTTCTGGTACTCCATTTTAAGTTTAGCATTTCAACCAAAAACACATTCTTAGTGTCAAAACACTTCCGGGTTCGCTTTGCGCCCCCTTCTGGACATTTTAGACAAAACTCTCAAGTGGGAAAAAGATTCGCAGTGGCCTACTTAGTACGTAGGCAAAAGTTTTTTTTTTTTTGAATTTTTTTGTGCAATTTCAATGGCAGACAAATGGTGGCGCTGTTGCCGCTAGGAAGCTCAGAAATCAATGAGGACAACAGATTCCGAATCGGGTCGCCATTACGGAATTTTTGATGTCTCATACTTGTGTTTTGGACTCTCAGAGGCTCCTGAGTCTTATCGGTAGAACCCCCATTACCTAACCCTAAATCTTGAAAATAACACAAGTGTCAAAACACTTCCGGGTTCGCTGTTGCGCCCCCTTCTGGACATTTTAGACAAAACTCTCAAGAGGGAAAAAGATTCGCAGTGGCCTACTTAGTACGTAGGCAAAAGTTTTTTTTTTTTTGAATTTTTTTGTGCAATTTTAATGGCAGACAAATGGTGGCGCTGTTGCCGCTAGGAAGCTCAGAAATCAATGAGGACAACAGATTCCGAATCGGGTCGCCATTACGGAATTTTAGATGTCTCATACTTGTGTCCTGGACGTTCAGAGGCTCCTGGGTCTTATCGGTAAGATTACCGGTAATCTTGCGAACCCCCATTGCCTAACCCTAACCCTAACCCTAACCCTTTAAAGTGCGATAGCTCCTCCCACAAAGGTCGACACGGTCCCATCTTTTAGTATGTTATATAGCTTGTCGAGACGGACATTTGGATATGTGTCTCTCCGCACACGGTCGCACGGTTCCTAACCCTAGGGTTAGCCTTTAAAGTGCGATAGCTCCTCCCACAAAGGTCGACACGGTCCCATCTTTTAGTATGTTATATAGCTTGTCGAGACGGACATTTGGATATGTGTCTCTCCGCACACGGTCGCACGGTTCCTAACCCTAGGGTTAGCCTTTAAAGTGCGATAGCTCCTCCCACAAAGGTCGACACGGTCCCATCTTTTAGTATGTTATATAGCTTGTCGAGACGGACATTTGGATATGTGTCTCTCCGCACACGGTCGCACGGTTCCTAACCCTAGGGTTAGCCTTTAAAGTGCGATAGCTCCTCCCACAAAGGTCAGAAATAAAAGTTAGTCACGTCCACGCGTAGCCATCGATAAGACGAACGCGATGATATGTGGCTCGCTTCTGGTACTCAATTTTAAGTTTAGCATTTCAACCAAAAACACATTCTTAGTGTCAAAACACTTCCGGGTTCGCTTTGCGCCCCCTTCTGGACATTTTAGACAAAACTCTCAAGAGGGAAAAAGATTCGCAGTGGCCTACTTAGTACGTAGGCAAAAGTTTTTTTTTTTTTGAATTTTTTTGTGCAATTTCAATGGCAGACAAATGGTGGCGCTGTTGCCGCTAGGAAGCTCAGAAATCAATGAGGACAACAGATTCCGAATCGGGTCGCCATTACGGAATTTTTGATGTCTCATACTTGTGTTTTGGACTCTCAGAGGCTCCTGAGTCTTATCGGTAGAACCCCCATTACCTAACCCTAAATCTTGAAAATAACACAAGTGTCAAAACACTTCCGGGTTCGCTGTTGCGCCCCCTTCTGGACATTTTAGACAAAACTCTCAAGAGGGAAAAAGATTCGCAGTGGCCTACTTAGTACGTAGGCAAAAGTTTTTTTTTTTTTGAATTTTTTTGTGCAATTTTAATGGCAGACAAATGGTGGCGCTGTTGCCGCTAGGAAGCTCAGAAATCAATGAGGACAACAGATTCCGAATCGGGTCGCCATTACGGAATTTTAGATGTCTCATACTTGTGTCCTGGACGTTCAGAGGCTCCTGGGTCTTATCGGTAAGATTACCGGTAATCTTGCGAACCCCCATTGCCCTAACCCTAACCCTAACCCTAACCCTTTAAAGTGCGATAGCTCCTCCCACAAAGGTCGACACGGTCCCATCTTTTAGTATGTTATATAGCTTGTCGAGACGGACATTTGGATATGTGTCTCTCCGCACACGGTCGCACGGTTCCTAACCCTAGGGTTAGCCTTTAAAGTGCGATAGCTCCTCCCACAAAGGTCGACACGGTCCCATCTTTTAGTATGTTATATAGCTTGTCGAGACGGACATTTGGATATGTGTCTCTCCGCACACGGTCGCACGGTTCCTAACCCTAGGGTTAGCCTTTAAAGTGCGATAGCTCCTCCCACAAAGGTCGACACGGTCCCATCTTTTAGTATGTTATATAGCTTGTCGAGACGGACATTTGGATATGTGTCTCTCCGCACACGGTCGCACGGTTCCTAACCCTAGGGTTAGCCTTTAAAGTGCGATAGCTCCTCCCACAAAGGTCGACACGGTCCCATCTTTTAGTATGTTATATAGCTTGTCGAGACGGACATTTGGATATGTGTCTCTCCGCACACGGTCGCACGGTTCCTAACCCTAGGGTTAGCCTTTAAAGTGCGATAGCTCCTCCCACAAAGGTCAGAAATAAAAGTTAGTCACGTCCACGCGTAGCCATCGATAAGACGAACGCGATGATATGTGGCTCGCTTCTGGTACTCAATTTTAAGTTTAGCATTTCAACCAAAAACACATTCTTAGTGTCAAAACACTTCCGGGTTCGCTTTGCGCCCCCTTCTGGACATTTTAGACAAAACTCTCAAGAGGGAAAAAGATTCGCAGTGGCCTACTTAGTACGTAGGCAAAAGTTTTTTTTTTTTTGAATTTTTTTGTGCAATTTCAATGGCAGACAAATGGTGGCGCTGTTGCCGCTAGGAAGCTCAGAAATCAATGAGGACAACAGATTCCGAATCGGGTCGCCATTACGGAATTTTTGATGTCTCATACTTGTGTTTTGGACTCTCAGAGGCTCCTGAGTCTTATCGGTAGAACCCCCATTACCTAACCCTAAATCTTGAAAATAACACAAGTGTCAAAACACTTCCGGGTTCGCTGTTGCGCCCCCTTCTGGACATTTTAGACAAAACTCTCAAGAGGGAAAAAGATTCGCAGTGGCCTACTTAGTACGTAGGCAAAAGTTTTTTTTTTTTTGAATTTTTTTGTGCAATTTTAATGGCAGACAAATGGTGGCGCTGTTGCCGCTAGGAAGCTCAGAAATCAATGAGGACAACAGATTCCGAATCGGGTCGCCATTACGGAATTTTAGATGTCTCATACTTGTGTCCTGGACGTTCAGAGGCTCCTGGGTCTTATCGGTAAGATTACCGGTAATCTTGCGAACCCCCATTGCCTAACCCTAACCCTAACCCTAACCCTTTAAAGTGCGATAGCTCCTCCCACAAAGGTCGACACGGTCCCATCTTTTAGTATGTTATATAGCTTGTCGAGACGGACATTTGGATATGTGTCTCTCCGCACACGGTCGCACGGTTCCTAACCCTAGGGTTAGCCTTTAAAGTGCGATAGCTCCTCCCACAAAGGTCGACACGGTCCCATCTTTTAGTATGTTATATAGCTTGTCGAGACGGACATTTGGATATGTGTCTCTCCGCACACGGTCGCACGGTTCCTAACCCTAGGGTTAGCCTTTAAAGTGCGATAGCTCCTCCCACAAAGGTCGACACGGTCCCATCTTTTAGTATGTTATATAGCTTGTCGAGACGGACATTTGGATATGTGTCTCTCCGCACACGGTCGCACGGTTCCTAACCCTAGGGTTAGCCTTTAAAGTGCGATAGCTCCTCCCACAAAGGTCAGAAATAAAAGTTAGTCACGTCCACGCGTAGCCATCGATAAGACGAACGCGATGATATGTGGCTCGCTTCTGGTACTCAATTTTAAGTTTAGCATTTCAACCAAAAACACATTCTTAGTGTCAAAACACTTCCGGGTTCGCTTTGCGCCCCCTTCTGGACATTTTAGACAAAACTCTCAAGAGGGAAAAAGATTCGCAGTGGCCTACTTAGTACGTAGGCAAAAGTTTTTTTTTTTTTGAATTTTTTTGTGCAATTTCAATGGCAGACAAATGGTGGCGCTGTTGCCGCTAGGAAGCTCAGAAATCAATGAGGACAACAGATTCCGAATCGGGTCGCCATTACGGAATTTTTGATGTCTCATACTTGTGTTTTGGACTCTCAGAGGCTCCTGAGTCTTATCGGTAGAACCCCCATTACCTAACCCTAAATCTTGAAAATAACACAAGTGTCAAAACACTTCCGGGTTCGCTGTTGCGCCCCCTTCTGGACATTTTAGACAAAACTCTCAAGAGGGAAAAAGATTCGCAGTGGCCTACTTAGTACGTAGGCAAAAGTTTTTTTTTTTTTGAATTTTTTTGTGCAATTTTAATGGCAGACAAATGGTGGCGCTGTTGCCGCTAGGAAGCTCAGAAATCAATGAGGACAACAGATTCCGAATCGGGTCGCCATTACGGAATTTTAGATGTCTCATACTTGTGTCCTGGACGTTCAGAGGCTCCTGGGTCTTATCGGTAAGATTACCGGTAATCTTGCGAACCCCCATTGCCCTAACCCTAACCCTAACCCTAACCCTTTAAAGTGCGATAGCTCCTCCCACAAAGGTCGACACGGTCCCATCTTTTAGTATGTTATATAGCTTGTCGAGACGGACATTTGGATATGTGTCTCTCCGCACACGGTCGCACGGTTCCTAACCCTAGGGTTAGCCTTTAAAGTGCGATAGCTCCTCCCACAAAGGTCGACACGGTCCCATCTTTTAGTATGTTATATAGCTTGTCGAGACGGACATTTGGATATGTGTCTCTCCGCACACGGTCGCACGGTTCCTAACCCTAGGGTTAGCCTTTAAAGTGCGATAGCTCCTCCCACAAAGGTCGACACGGTCCCATCTTTTAGTATGTTATATAGCTTGTCGAGACGGACATTTGGATATGTGTCTCTCCGCACACGGTCGCACGGTTCCTAACCCTAGGGTTAGCCTTTAAAGTGCGATAGCTCCTCCCACAAAGGTCGACACGGTCCCATCTTTTAGTATGTTATATAGCTTGTCGAGACGGACATTTGGATATGTGTCTCTCCGCACACGGTCGCACGGTTCCTAACCCTAGGGTTAGCCTTTAAAGTGCGATAGCTCCTCCCACAAAGGTCAGAAATAAAAGTTAGTCACGTCCACGCGTAGCCATCGATAAGACGAACGCGATGATATGTGGCTCGCTTCTGGTACTCAATTTTAAGTTTAGCATTTCAACCAAAAACACATTCTTAGTGTCAAAACACTTCCGGGTTCGCTTTGCGCCCCCTTCTGGACATTTTAGACAAAACTCTCAAGAGGGAAAAAGATTCGCAGTGGCCTACTTAGTACGTAGGCAAAAGTTTTTTTTTTTTTGAATTTTTTTGTGCAATTTCAATGGCAGACAAATGGTGGCGCTGTTGCCGCTAGGAAGCTCAGAAATCAATGAGGACAACAGATTCCGAATCGGGTCGCCATTACGGAATTTTTGATGTCTCATACTTGTGTTTTGGACTCTCAGAGGCTCCTGAGTCTTATCGGTAGAACCCCCATTACCTAACCCTAAATCTTGAAAATAACACAAGTGTCAAAACACTTCCGGGTTCGCTGTTGCGCCCCCTTCTGGACATTTTAGACAAAACTCTCAAGAGGGAAAAAGATTCGCAGTGGCCTACTTAGTACGTAGGCAAAAGTTTTTTTTTTTTTGAATTTTTTTGTGCAATTTTAATGGCAGACAAATGGTGGCGCTGTTGCCGCTAGGAAGCTCAGAAATCAATGAGGACAACAGATTCCGAATCGGGTCGCCATTACGGAATTTTAGATGTCTCATACTTGTGTCCTGGACGTTCAGAGGCTCCTGGGTCTTATCGGTAAGATTACCGGTAATCTTGCGAACCCCCATTGCCCTAACCCTAACCCTAACCCTAACCCTTTAAAGTGCGATAGCTCCTCCCACAAAGGTCGACACGGTCCCATCTTTTAGTATGTTATATAGCTTGTCGAGACGGACATTTGGATATGTGTCTCTCCGCACACGGTCGCACGGTTCCTAACCCTAGGGTTAGCCTTTAAAGTGCGATAGCTCCTCCCACAAAGGTCGACACGGTCCCATCTTTTAGTATGTTATATAGCTTGTCGAGACGGACATTTGGATATGTGTCTCTCCGCACACGGTCGCACGGTTCCTAACCCTAGGGTTAGCCTTTAAAGTGCGATAGCTCCTCCCACAAAGGTCGACACGGTCCCATCTTTTAGTATGTTATATAGCTTGTCGAGACGGACATTTGGATATGTGTCTCTCCGCACACGGTCGCACGGTTCCTAACCCTAGGGTTAGCCTTTAAAGTGCGATAGCTCCTCCCACAAAGGTCGACACGGTCCCATCTTTTAGTATGTTATATAGCTTGTCGAGACGGACATTTGGATATGTGTCTCTCCGCACACGGTCGCACGGTTCCTAACCCTAGGGTTAGCCTTTAAAGTGCGATAGCTCCTCCCACAAAGGTCAGAAATAAAAGTTAGTCACGTCCACGCGTAGCCATCGATAAGACGAACGCGATGATATGTGGCTCGCTTCTGGTACTCAATTTTAAGTTTAGCATTTCAACCAAAAACACATTCTTAGTGTCAAAACACTTCCGGGTTCGCTTTGCGCCCCCTTCTGGACATTTTAGACAAAACTCTCAAGAGGGAAAAAGATTCGCAGTGGCCTACTTAGTACGTAGGCAAAAGTTTTTTTTTTTTTTAATTTTTTTGTGCAATTTCAATGGCAGACAAATGGTGGCGCTGTTGCCGCTAGGAAGCTCAGAAATCAATGAGGACAACAGATTCCGAATCGGGTCGCCATTACGGAATTTTTGATGTCTCATACTTGTGTTTTGGACTCTCAGAGGCTCCTGAGTCTTATCGGTAGAACCCCCATTACCTAACCCTAAATCTTGAAAATAACACAAGTGTCAAAACACTTCCGGGTTCGCTGTTGCGCCCCCTTCTGGACATTTTAGACAAAACTCTCAAGAGGGAAAAAGATTCGCAGTGGCCTACTTAGTACGTAGGCAAAAGTTTTTTTTTTTTTGAATTTTTTTGTGCAATTTTAATGGCAGACAAATGGTGGCGCTGTTGCCGCTAGGAAGCTCAGAAATCAATGAGGACAACAGATTCCGAATCGGGTCGCCATTACGGAATTTTAGATGTCTCATACTTGTGTCCTGGACGTTCAGAGGCTCCTGGGTCTTATCGGTAAGATTACCGGTAATCTTGCGAACCCCCATTGCCCTAACCCTAACCCTAACCCTAACCCTTTAAAGTGCGATAGCTCCTCCCACAAAGGTCGACACGGTCCCATCTTTTAGTATGTTATATAGCTTGTCGAGACGGACATTTGGATATGTGTCTCTCCGCACACGGTCGCACGGTTCCTAACCCTAGGGTTAGCCTTTAAAGTGCGATAGCTCCTCCCACAAAGGTCGACACGGTCCCATCTTTTAGTATGTTATATAGCTTGTCGAGACGGACATTTGGATATGTGTCTCTCCGCACACGGTCGCACGGTTCCTAACCCTAGGGTTAGCCTTTAAAGTGCGATAGCTCCTCCCACAAAGGTCGACACGGTCCCATCTTTTAGTATGTTATATAGCTTGTCGAGACGGACATTTGGATATGTGTCTCTCCGCACACGGTCGCACGGTTCCTAACCCTAGGGTTAGCCTTTAAAGTGCGATAGCTCCTCCCACAAAGGTCAGAAATAAAAGTTAGTCACGTCCACGCGTAGCCATCGATAAGACGAACGCGATGATATGTGGCTCGCTTCTGGTACTCAATTTTAAGTTTAGCATTTCAACCAAAAACACATTCTTAGTGTCAAAACACTTCCGGGTTCGCTTTGCGCCCCCTTCTGGACATTTTAGACAAAACTCTCAAGAGGGAAAAAGATTCGCAGTGGCCTACTTAGTACGTAGGCAAAAGTTTTTTTTTTTTTGAATTTTTTTGTGCAATTTCAATGGCAGACAAATGGTGGCGCTGTTGCCGCTAGGAAGCTCAGAAATCAATGAGGACAACAGATTCCGAATCGGGTCGCCATTACGGAATTTTTGATGTCTCATACTTGTGTTTTGGACTCTCAGAGGCTCCTGAGTCTTATCGGTAGAACCCCCATTACCTAACCCTAAATCTTGAAAATAACACAAGTGTCAAAACACTTCCGGGTTCGCTGTTGCGCCCCCTTCTGGACATTTTAGACAAAACTCTCAAGAGGGAAAAAGATTCGCAGTGGCCTACTTAGTACGTAGGCAAAAGTTTTTTTTTTTTTGAATTTTTTTGTGCAATTTTAATGGCAGACAAATGGTGGCGCTGTTGCCGCTAGGAAGCTCAGAAATCAATGAGGACAACAGATTCCGAATCGGGTCGCCATTACGGAATTTTAGATGTCTCATACTTGTGTCCTGGACGTTCAGAGGCTCCTGGGTCTTATCGGTAAGATTACCGGTAATCTTGCGAACCCCCATTGCCCTAACCCTAACCCTAACCCTAACCCTTTAAAGTGCGATAGCTCCTCCCACAAAGGTCGACACGGTCCCATCTTTTAGTATGTTATATAGCTTGTCGAGACGGACATTTGGATATGTGTCTCTCCGCACACGGTCGCACGGTTCCTAACCCTAGGGTTAGCCTTTAAAGTGCGATAGCTCCTCCCACAAAGGTCGACACGGTCCCATCTTTTAGTATGTTATATAGCTTGTCGAGACGGACATTTGGATATGTGTCTCTCCGCACACGGTCGCACGGTTCCTAACCCTAGGGTTAGCCTTTAAAGTGCGATAGCTCCTCCCACAAAGGTCGACACGGTCCCATCTTTTAGTATGTTATATAGCTTGTCGAGACGGACATTTGGATATGTGTCTCTCCGCACACGGTCGCACGGTTCCTAACCCTAGGGTTAGCCTTTAAAGTGCGATAGCTCCTCCCACAAAGGTCAGAAATAAAAGTTAGTCACGTCCACGCGTAGCCATCGATAAGACGAACGCGATGATATGTGGCTCGCTTCTGGTACTCAATTTTAAGTTTAGCATTTCAACCAAAAACACATTCTTAGTGTCAAAACACTTCCGGGTTCGCTTTGCGCCCCCTTCTGGACATTTTAGACAAAACTCTCAAGAGGGAAAAAGATTCGCAGTGGCCTACTTAGTACGTAGGCAAAAGTTTTTTTTTTTTTGAATTTTTTTGTGCAATTTCAATGGCAGACAAATGGTGGCGCTGTTGCCGCTAGGAAGCTCAGAAATCAATGAGGACAACAGATTCCGAATCGGGTCGCCATTACGGAATTTTTGATGTCTCATACTTGTGTTTTGGACTCTCAGAGGCTCCTGAGTCTTATCGGTAGAACCCCCATTACCTAACCCTAAATCTTGAAAATAACACAAGTGTCAAAACACTTCCGGGTTCGCTGTTGCGCCCCCTTCTGGACATTTTAGACAAAACTCTCAAGAGGGAAAAAGATTCGCAGTGGCCTACTTAGTACGTAGGCAAAAGTTTTTTTTTTTTTGAATTTTTTTGTGCAATTTTAATGGCAGACAAATGGTGGCGCTGTTGCCGCTAGGAAGCTCAGAAATCAATGAGGACAACAGATTCCGAATCGGGTCGCCATTACGGAATTTTAGATGTCTCATACTTGTGTCCTGGACGTTCAGAGGCTCCTGGGTCTTATCGGTAAGATTACCGGTAATCTTGCGAACCCCCATTGCCTAACCCTAACCCTAACCCTAACCCTTTAAAGTGCGATAGCTCCTCCCACAAAGGTCGACACGGTCCCATCTTTTAGTATGTTATATAGCTTGTCGAGACGGACATTTGGATATGTGTCTCTCCGCACACGGTCGCACGGTTCCTAACCCTAGGGTTAGCCTTTAAAGTGCGATAGCTCCTCCCACAAAGGTCGACACGGTCCCATCTTTTAGTATGTTATATAGCTTGTCGAGACGGACATTTGGATATGTGTCTCTCCGCACACGGTCGCACGGTTCCTAACCCTAGGGTTAGCCTTTAAAGTGCGATAGCTCCTCCCACAAAGGTCGACACGGTCCCATCTTTTAGTATGTTATATAGCTTGTCGAGACGGACATTTGGATATGTGTCTCTCCGCACACGGTCGCACGGTTCCTAACCCTAGGGTTAGCCTTTAAAGTGCGATAGCTCCTCCCACAAAGGTCAGAAATAAAAGTTAGTCACGTCCACAGCGTAGCCATCGATAAGACGAACGCGATGATATGTGGCTCGCTTCTGGTACTCAATTTTAAGTTTAGCATTTCAACCAAAAACACATTCTTAGTGTCAAAACACTTCCGGGTTCGCTTTGCGCCCCCTTCTGGACATTTTAGACAAAACTCTCAAGAGGGAAAAAGATTCGCAGTGGCCTACTTAGTACGTAGGCAAAAGTTTTTTTTTTTTTGAATTTTTTTGTGCAATTTCAATGGCAGACAAATGGTGGCGCTGTTGCCGCTAGGAAGCTCAGAAATCAATGAGGACAACAGATTCCGAATCGGGTCGCCATTACGGAATTTTTGATGTCTCATACTTGTGTTTTGGACTCTCAGAGGCTCCTGAGTCTTATCGGTAGAACCCCCATTACCTAACCCTAAATCTTGAAAATAACACAAGTGTCAAAACACTTCCGGGTTCGCTGTTGCGCCCCCTTCTGGACATTTTAGACAAAACTCTCAAGAGGGAAAAAGATTCGCAGTGGCCTACTTAGTACGTAGGCAAAAGTTTTTTTTTTTTTGAATTTTTTTGTGCAATTTTAATGGCAGACAAATGGTGGCGCTGTTGCCGCTAGGAAGCTCAGAAATCAATGAGGACAACAGATTCCGAATCGGGTCGCCATTACGGAATTTTAGATGTCTCATACTTGTGTCCTGGACGTTCAGAGGCTCCTGGGTCTTATCGGTAAGATTACCGGTAATCTTGCGAACCCCCATTGCCTAACCCTAACCCTAACCCTAACCCTTTAAAGTGCGATAGCTCCTCCCACAAAGGTCGACACGGTCCCATCTTTTAGTATGTTATATAGCTTGTCGAGACGGACATTTGGATATGTGTCTCTCCGCACACGGTCGCACGGTTCCTAACCCTAGGGTTAGCCTTTAAAGTGCGATAGCTCCTCCCACAAAGGTCGACACGGTCCCATCTTTTAGTATGTTATATAGCTTGTCGAGACGGACATTTGGATATGTGTCTCTCCGCACACGGTCGCACGGTTCCTAACCCTAGGGTTAGCCTTTAAAGTGCGATAGCTCCTCCCACAAAGGTCGACACGGTCCCATCTTTTAGTATGTTATATAGCTTGTCGAGACGGACATTTGGATATGTGTCTCTCCGCACACGGTCGCACGGTTCCTAACCCTAGGGTTAGCCTTTAAAGTGCGATAGCTCCTCCCACAAAGGTCAGAAATAAAAGTTAGTCACGTCCACGCGTAGCCATCGATAAGACGAACGCGATGATATGTGGCTCGCTTCTGGTACTCAATTTTAAGTTTAGCATTTCAACCAAAAACACATTCTTAGTGTCAAAACACTTCCGGGTTCGCTTTGCGCCCCCTTCTGGACATTTTAGACAAAACTCTCAAGAGGGAAAAAGATTCGCAGTGGCCTACTTAGTACGTAGGCAAAAGTTTTTTTTTTTTTGAATTTTTTTGTGCAATTTCAATGGCAGACAAATGGTGGCGCTGTTGCCGCTAGGAAGCTCAGAAATCAATGAGGACAACAGATTCCGAATCGGGTCGCCATTACGGAATTTTTGATGTCTCATACTTGTGTTTTGGACTCTCAGAGGCTCCTGAGTCTTATCGGTAGAACCCCCATTACCTAACCCTAAATCTTGAAAATAACACAAGTGTCAAAACACTTCCGGGTTCGCTGTTGCGCCCCCTTCTGGACATTTTAGACAAAACTCTCAAGAGGGAAAAAGATTCGCAGTGGCCTACTTAGTACGTAGGCAAAAGTTTTTTTTTTTTTGAATTTTTTTGTGCAATTTTAATGGCAGACAAATGGTGGCGCTGTTGCCGCTAGGAAGCTCAGAAATCAATGAGGACAACAGATTCCGAATCGGGTCGCCATTACGGAATTTTAGATGTCTCATACTTGTGTCCTGGACGTTCAGAGGCTCCTGGGTCTTATCGGTAAGATTACCGGTAATCTTGCGAACCCCCATTGCCTAACCCTAACCCTAACCCTAACCCTTTAAAGTGCGATAGCTCCTCCCACAAAGGTCGACACGGTCCCATCTTTTAGTATGTTATATAGCTTGTCGAGACGGACATTTGGATATGTGTCTCTCCGCACACGGTCGCACGGTTCCTAACCCTAGGGTTAGCCTTTAAAGTGCGATAGCTCCTCCCACAAAGGTCGACACGGTCCCATCTTTTAGTATGTTATATAGCTTGTCGAGACGGACATTTGGATATGTGTCTCTCCGCACACGGTCGCACGGTTCCTAACCCTAGGGTTAGCCTTTAAAGTGCGATAGCTCCTCCCACAAAGGTCGACACGGTCCCATCTTTTAGTATGTTATATAGCTTGTCGAGACGGACATTTGGATATGTGTCTCTCCGCACACGGTCGCACGGTTCCTAACCCTAGGGTTAGCCTTTAAAGTGCGATAGCTCCTCCCACAAAGGTCAGAAATAAAAGTTAGTCACGTCCACGCGTAGCCATCGATAAGACGAACGCGATGATATGTGGCTCGCTTCTGGTACTCAATTTTAAGTTTAGCATTTCAACCAAAAACACATTCTTAGTGTCAAAACACTTCCGGGTTCGCTTTGCGCCCCCTTCTGGACATTTTAGACAAAACTCTCAAGAGGGAAAAAGATTCGCAGTGGCCTACTTAGTACGTAGGCAAAAGTTTTTTTTTTTTTGAATTTTTTTGTGCAATTTCAATGGCAGACAAATGGTGG
The DNA here is from genome assembly GCF_963924005.1 of Protomyctophum bolini. NCBI lineage: Eukaryota > Metazoa > Chordata > Actinopteri > Myctophiformes > Myctophidae > Protomyctophum > Protomyctophum bolini. Next base: position 81,967 of record NW_027665378.1, on the reverse strand, counting down.
CGCTGTTGCCGCTAGGAAGCTCAGAAATCAATGAGGACAACAGATTCCGAATCGGGTCGCCATTACGGAATTTTTGATGTCTCATACTTGTGTTTTGGACTCTCAGAGGCTCCTGAGTCTTATCGGTAGAACCCCCATTACCTAACCCTAAATCTTGAAAATAACACAAGTGTCAAAACACTTCCGGGTTCGCTGTTGCGCCCCCTTCTGGACATTTTAGACAAAACTCTCAAGAGGGAAAAAGATTCGCAGTGGCCTACTTAGTACGTAGGCAAAAGTTTTTTTTTTTTTGAATTTTTTTGTGCAATTTTAATGGCAGACAAATGGTGGCGCTGTTGCCGCTAGGAAGCTCAGAAATCAATGAGGACAACAGATTCCGAATCGGGTCGCCATTACGGAATTTTAGATGTCTCATACTTGTGTCCTGGACGTTCAGAGGCTCCTGGGTCTTATCGGTAAGATTACCGGTAATCTTGCGAACCCCCATTGCCTAACCCTAACCCTAACCCTAACCCTTTAAAGTGCGATAGCTCCTCCCACAAAGGTCGACACGGTCCCATCTTTTAGTATGTTATATAGCTTGTCGAGACGGACATTTGGATATGTGTCTCTCCGCACACGGTCGCACGGTTCCTAACCCTAGGGTTAGCCTTTAAAGTGCGATAGCTCCTCCCACAAAGGTCGACACGGTCCCATCTTTTAGTATGTTATATAGCTTGTCGAGACGGACATTTGGATATGTGTCTCTCCGCACACGGTCGCACGGTTCCTAACCCTAGGGTTAGCCTTTAAAGTGCGATAGCTCCTCCCACAAAGGTCGACACGGTCCCATCTTTTAGTATGTTATATAGCTTGTCGAGACGGACATTTGGATATGTGTCTCTCCGCACACGGTCGCACGGTTCCTAACCCTAGGGTTAGCCTTTAAAGTGCGATAGCTCCTCCCACAAAGGTCAGAAATAAAAGTTAGTCACGTCCACGCGTAGCCATCGATAAGACGAACGCGATGATATGTGGCTCGCTTCTGGTACTCAATTTTAAGTTTAGCATTTCAACCAAAAACACATTCTTAGTGTCAAAACACTTCCGGGTTCGCTTTGCGCCCCCTTCTGGACATTTTAGACAAAACTCTCAAGAGGGAAAAAGATTCGCAGTGGCCTACTTAGTACGTAGGCAAAAGTTTTTTTTTTTTTGAATTTTTTTGTGCAATTTCAATGGCAGACAAATGGTGGCGCTGTTGCCGCTAGGAAGCTCAGAAATCAATGAGGACAACAGATTCCGAATCGGGTCGCCATTACGGAATTTTTGATGTCTCATACTTGTGTTTTGGACTCTCAGAGGCTCCTGAGTCTTATCGGTAGAACCCCCATTACCTAACCCTAAATCTTGAAAATAACACAAGTGTCAAAACACTTCCGGGTTCGCTGTTGCGCCCCCTTCTGGACATTTTAGACAAAACTCTCAAGAGGGAAAAAGATTCGCAGTGGCCTACTTAGTACGTAGGCAAAAGTTTTTTTTTTTTTGAATTTTTTTGTGCAATTTTAATGGCAGACAAATGGTGGCGCTGTTGCCGCTAGGAAGCTCAGAAATCAATGAGGACAACAGATTCCGAATCGGGTCGCCATTACGGAATTTTAGATGTCTCATACTTGTGTCCTGGACGTTCAGAGGCTCCTGGGTCTTATCGGTAAGATTACCGGTAATCTTGCGAACCCCCATTGCCTAACCCTAACCCTAACCCTAACCCTTTAAAGTGCGATAGCTCCTCCCACAAAGGTCGACACGGTCCCATCTTTTAGTATGTTATATAGCTTGTCGAGACGGACATTTGGATATGTGTCTCTCCGCACACGGTCGCACGGTTCCTAACCCTAGGGTTAGCCTTTAAAGTGCGATAGCTCCTCCCACAAAGGTCGACACGGTCCCATCTTTTAGTATGTTATATAGCTTGTCGAGACGGACATTTGGATATGTGTCTCTCCGCACACGGTCGCACGGTTCCTAACCCTAGGGTTAGCCTTTAAAGTGCGATAGCTCCTCCCACAAAGGTCGACACGGTCCCATCTTTTAGTATGTTATATAGCTTGTCGAGACGGACATTTGGATATGTGTCTCTCCGCACACGGTCGCACGGTTCCTAACCCTAGGGTTAGCCTTTAAAGTGCGATAGCTCCTCCCACAAAGGTCAGAAATAAAAGTTAGTCACGTCCACGCGTAGCCATCGATAAGACGAACGCGATGATATGTGGCTCGCTTCTGGTACTCAATTTTAAGTTTAGCATTTCAACCAAAAACACATTCTTAGTGTCAAAACACTTCCGGGTTCGCTTTGCGCCCCCTTCTGGACATTTTAGACAAAACTCTCAAGAGGGAAAAAGATTCGCAGTGGCCTACTTAGTACGTAGGCAAAAGTTTTTTTTTTTTTGAATTTTTTTGTGCAATTTCAATGGCAGACAAATGGTGGCGCTGTTGCCGCTAGGAAGCTCAGAAATCAATGAGGACAACAGATTCCGAATCGGGTCGCCATTACGGAATTTTTGATGTCTCATACTTGTGTTTTGGACTCTCAGAGGCTCCTGAGTCTTATCGGTAGAACCCCCATTACCTAACCCTAAATCTTGAAAATAACACAAGTGTCAAAACACTTCCGGGTTCGCTGTTGCGCCCCCTTCTGGACATTTTAGACAAAACTCTCAAGAGGGAAAAAGATTCGCAGTGGCCTACTTAGTACGTAGGCAAAAGTTTTTTTTTTTTTGAATTTTTTTGTGCAATTTTAATGGCAGACAAATGGTGGCGCTGTTGCCGCTAGGAAGCTCAGAAATCAATGAGGACAACAGATTCCGAATCGGGTCGCCATTACGGAATTTTAGATGTCTCATACTTGTGTCCTGGACGTTCAGAGGCTCCTGGGTCTTATCGGTAAGATTACCGGTAATCTTGCGAACCCCCATTGCCTAACCCTAACCCTAACCCTAACCCTTTAAAGTGCGATAGCTCCTCCCACAAAGGTCGACACGGTCCCATCTTTTAGTATGTTATATAGCTTGTCGAGACGGACATTTGGATATGTGTCTCTCCGCACACGGTCGCACGGTTCCTAACCCTAGGGTTAGCCTTTAAAGTGCGATAGCTCCTCCCACAAAGGTCGACACGGTCCCATCTTTTAGTATGTTATATAGCTTGTCGAGACGGACATTTGGATATGTGTCTCTCCGCACACGGTCGCACGGTTCCTAACCCTAGGGTTAGCCTTTAAAGTGCGATAGCTCCTCCCACAAAGGTCAGAAATAAAAGTTAGTCACGTCCACGCGTAGCCATCGATAAGACGAACGCGATGATATGTGGCTCGCTTCTGGTACTCAATTTTAAGTTTAGCATTTCAACCAAAAACACATTCTTAGTGTCAAAACACTTCCGGGTTCGCTTTGCGCCCCCTTCTGGACATTTTAGACAAAACTCTCAAGAGGGAAAAAGATTCGCAGTGGCCTACTTAGTACGTAGGCAAAAGTTTTTTTTTTTTTGAATTTTTTTGTGCAATTTCAATGGCAGACAAATGGTGGCGCTGTTGCCGCTAGGAAGCTCAGAAATCAATGAGGACAACAGATTCCGAATCGGGTCGCCATTACGGAATTTTTGATGTCTCATACTTGTGTTTTGGACTCTCAGAGGCTCCTGAGTCTTATCGGTAGAACCCCCATTACCTAACCCTAAATCTTGAAAATAACACAAGTGTCAAAACACTTCCGGGTTCGCTTTGCGCCCCCTTCTGGACATTTTAGACAAAACTCTCAAGAGGGAAAAAGATTCGCAGTGGCCTACTTAGTACGTAGGCAAAAGTTTTTTTTTTTTTGAATTTTTTTGTGCAATTTCAATGGCAGACAAATGGTGGCGCTGTTGCCGCTAGGAAGCTCAGAAATCAATGAGGACAACAGATTCCGAATCGGGTCGCCATTACGGAATTTTTGATGTCTCATACTTGTGTTTTGGACTCTCAGAGGCTCCTGAGTCTTATCGGTAGAACCCCCATTACCTAACCCTAAATCTTGAAAATAACACAAGTGTCAAAACACTTCCGGGTTCGCTGTTGCGCCCCCTTCTGGACATTTTAGACAAAACTCTCAAGAGGGAAAAAGATTCGCAGTGGCCTACTTAGTACGTAGGCAAAAGTTTTTTTTTTTTTGAATTTTTTTGTGCAATTTTAATGGCAGACAAATGGTGGCGCTGTTGCCGCTAGGAAGCTCAGAAATCAATGAGGACAACAGATTCCGAATCGGGTCGCCATTACGGAATTTTAGATGTCTCATACTTGTGTCCTGGACGTTCAGAGGCTCCTGGGTCTTATCGGTAAGATTACCGGTAATCTTGCGAACCCCCATTGCCTAACCCTAACCCTAACCCTAACCCTTTAAAGTGCGATAGCTCCTCCCACAAAGGTCGACACGGTCCCATCTTTTAGTATGTTATATAGCTTGTCGAGACGGACATTTGGATATGTGTCTCTCCGCACACGGTCGCACGGTTCCTAACCCTAGGGTTAGCCTTTAAAGTGCGATAGCTCCTCCCACAAAGGTCGACACGGTCCCATCTTTTAGTATGTTATATAGCTTGTCGAGACGGACATTTGGATATGTGTCTCTCCGCACACGGTCGCACGGTTCCTAACCCTAGGGTTAGCCTTTAAAGTGCGATAGCTCCTCCCACAAAGGTCGACACGGTCCCATCTTTTAGTATGTTATATAGCTTGTCGAGACGGACATTTGGATATGTGTCTCTCCGCACACGGTCGCACGGTTCCTAACCCTAGGGTTAGCCTTTAAAGTGCGATAGCTCCTCCCACAAAGGTCAGAAATAAAAGTTAGTCACGTCCACGCGTAGCCATCGATAAGACGAACGCGATGATATGTGGCTCGCTTCTGGTACTCAATTTTAAGTTTAGCATTTCAACCAAAAACACATTCTTAGTGTCAAAACACTTCCGGGTTCGCTTTGCGCCCCCTTCTGGACATTTTAGACAAAACTCTCAAGAGGGAAAAAGATTCGCAGTGGCCTACTTAGTACGTAGGCAAAAGTTTTTTTTTTTTTGAATTTTTTTGTGCAATTTCAATGGCAGACAAATGGTGGCGCTGTTGCCGCTAGGAAGCTCAGAAATCAATGAGGACAACAGATTCCGAATCGGGTCGCCATTACGGAATTTTTGATGTCTCATACTTGTGTTTTGGACTCTCAGAGGCTCCTGAGTCTTATCGGTAGAACCCCCATTACCTAACCCTAAATCTTGAAAATAACACAAGTGTCAAAACACTTCCGGGTTCGCTGTTGCGCCCCCTTCTGGACATTTTAGACAAAACTCTCAAGAGGGAAAAAGATTCGCAGTGGCCTACTTAGTACGTAGGCAAAAGTTTTTTTTTTTTTGAATTTTTTTGTGCAATTTTAATGGCAGACAAATGGTGGCGCTGTTGCCGCTAGGAAGCTCAGAAATCAATGAGGACAACAGATTCCGAATCGGGTCGCCATTACGGAATTTTAGATGTCTCATACTTGTGTCCTGGACGTTCAGAGGCTCCTGGGTCTTATCGGTAAGATTACCGGTAATCTTGCGAACCCCCATTGCCTAACCCTAACCCTAACCCTAACCCTTTAAAGTGCGATAGCTCCTCCCACAAAGGTCGACACGGTCCCATCTTTTAGTATGTTATATAGCTTGTCGAGACGGACATTTGGATATGTGTCTCTCCGCACACGGTCGCACGGTTCCTAACCCTAGGGTTAGCCTTTAAAGTGCGATAGCTCCTCCCACAAAGGTCGACACGGTCCCATCTTTTAGTATGTTATATAGCTTGTCGAGACGGACATTTGGATATGTGTCTCTCCGCACACGGTCGCACGGTTCCTAACCCTAGGGTTAGCCTTTAAAGTGCGATAGCTCCTCCCACAAAGGTCGACACGGTCCCATCTTTTAGTATGTTATATAGCTTGTCGAGACGGACATTTGGATATGTGTCTCTCCGCACACGGTCGCACGGTTCCTAACCCTAGGGTTAGCCTTTAAAGTGCGATAGCTCCTCCCACAAAGGTCAGAAATAAAAGTTAGTCACGTCCACGCGTAGCCATCGATAAGACGAACGCGATGATATGTGGCTCGCTTCTGGTACTCAATTTTAAGTTTAGCATTTCAACCAAAAACACATTCTTAGTGTCAAAACACTTCCGGGTTCGCTGTTGCGCCCCCTTCTGGACATTTTAGACAAAACTCTCAAGAGGGAAAAAGATTCGCAGTGGCCTACTTAGTACGTAGGCAAAAGTTTTTTTTTTTTTGAATTTTTTTGTGCAATTTTAATGGCAGACAAATGGTGGCGCTGTTGCCGCTAGGAAGCTCAGAAATCAATGAGGACAACAGATTCCGAATCGGGTCGCCATTACGGAATTTTAGATGTCTCATACTTGTGTCCTGGACGTTCAGAGGCTCCTGGGTCTTATCGGTAAGATTACCGGTAATCTTGCGAACCCCCATTGCCTAACCCTAACCCTAACCCTAACCCTTTAAAGTGCGATAGCTCCTCCCACAAAGGTCGACACGGTCCCATCTTTTAGTATGTTATATAGCTTGTCGAGACGGACATTTGGATATGTGTCTCTCCGCACACGGTCGCACGGTTCCTAACCCTAGGGTTAGCCTTTAAAGTGCGATAGCTCCTCCCACAAAGGTCGACACGGTCCCATCTTTTAGTATGTTATATAGCTTGTCGAGACGGACATTTGGATATGTGTCTCTCCGCACACGGTCGCACGGTTCCTAACCCTAGGGTTAGCCTTTAAAGTGCGATAGCTCCTCCCACAAAGGTCGACACGGTCCCATCTTTTAGTATGTTATATAGCTTGTCGAGACGGACATTTGGATATGTGTCTCTCCGCACACGGTCGCACGGTTCCTAACCCTAGGGTTAGCCTTTAAAGTGCGATAGCTCCTCCCACAAAGGTCAGAAATAAAAGTTAGTCACGTCCACGCGTAGCCATCGATAAGACGAACGCGATGATATGTGGCTCGCTTCTGGTACTCAATTTTAAGTTTAGCATTTCAACCAAAAACACATTCTTAGTGTCAAAACACTTCCGGGTTCGCTTTGCGCCCCCTTCTGGACATTTTAGACAAAACTCTCAAGAGGGAAAAAGATTCGCAGTGGCCTACTTAGTACGTAGGCAAAAGTTTTTTTTTTTTTGAATTTTTTTGTGCAATTTCAATGGCAGACAAATGGTGGCGCTGTTGCCGCTAGGAAGCTCAGAAATCAATGAGGACAACAGATTCCGAATCGGGTCGCCATTACGGAATTTTTGATGTCTCATACTTGTGTTTTGGACTCTCAGAGGCTCCTGAGTCTTATCGGTAGAACCCCCATTACCTAACCCTAAATCTTGAAAATAACACAAGTGTCAAAACACTTCCGGGTTCGCTGTTGCGCCCCCTTCTGGACATTTTAGACAAAACTCTCAAGAGGGAAAAAGATTCGCAGTGGCCTACTTAGTACGTAGGCAAAAGTTTTTTTTTTTTTGAATTTTTTTGTGCAATTTTAATGGCAGACAAATGGTGGCGCTGTTGCCGCTAGGAAGCTCAGAAATCAATGAGGACAACAGATTCCGAATCGGGTCGCCATTACGGAATTTTAGATGTCTCATACTTGTGTCCTGGACGTTCAGAGGCTCCTGGGTCTTATCGGTAAGATTACCGGTAATCTTGCGAACCCCCATTGCCTAACCCTAACCCTAACCCTAACCCTTTAAAGTGCGATAGCTCCTCCCACAAAGGTCGACACGGTCCCATCTTTTAGTATGTTATATAGCTTGTCGAGACGGACATTTGGATATGTGTCTCTCCGCACACGGTCGCACGGTTCCTAACCCTAGGGTTAGCCTTTAAAGTGCGATAGCTCCTCCCACAAAGGTCGACACGGTCCCATCTTTTAGTATGTTATATAGCTTGTCGAGACGGACATTTGGATATGTGTCTCTCCGCACACGGTCGCACGGTTCCTAACCCTAGGGTTAGCCTTTAAAGTGCGATAGCTCCTCCCACAAAGGTCGACACGGTCCCATCTTTTAGTATGTTATATAGCTTGTCGAGACGGACATTTGGATATGTGTCTCTCCGCACACGGTCGCACGGTTCCTAACCCTAGGGTTAGCCTTTAAAGTGCGATAGCTCCTCCCACAAAGGTCAGAAATAAAAGTTAGTCACGTCCACGCGTAGCCATCGATAAGACGAACGCGATGATATGTGGCTCGCTTCTGGTACTCAATTTTAAGTTTAGCATTTCAACCAAAAACACATTCTTAGTGTCAAAACACTTCCGGGTTCGCTTTGCGCCCCCTTCTGGACATTTTAGACAAAACTCTCAAGAGGGAAAAAGATTCGCAGTGGCCTACTTAGTACGTAGGCAAAAGTTTTTTTTTTTTTGAATTTTTTTGTGCAATTTCAATGGCAGACAAATGGTGGCGCTGTTGCCGCTAGGAAGCTCAGAAATCAATGAGGACAACAGATTCCGAATCGGGTCGCCATTACGGAATTTTTGATGTCTCATACTTGTGTTTTGGACTCTCAGAGGCTCCTGAGTCTTATCGGTAGAACCCCCATTACCTAACCCTAAATCTTGAAAATAACACAAGTGTCAAAACACTTCCGGGTTCGCTGTTGCGCCCCCTTCTGGACATTTTAGACAAAACTCTCAAGAGGGAAAAAGATTCGCAGTGGCCTACTTAGTACGTAGGCAAAAGTTTTTTTTTTTTTGAATTTATTTGTGCAATTTTAATGGCAGACAAATGGTGGCGCTGTTGCCGCTAGGAAGCTCAGAAATCAATGAGGACAACAGATTCCGAATCGGGTCGCCATTACGGAATTTTAGATGTCTCATACTTGTGTCCTGGACGTTCAGAGGCTCCTGGGTCTTATCGGTAAGATTACCGGTAATCTTGCGAACCCCCATTGCCTAACCCTAACCCTAACCCTAACCCTTTAAAGTGCGATAGCTCCTCCCACAAAGGTCGACACGGTCCCATCTTTTAGTATGTTATATAGCTTGTCGAGACGGACATTTGGATATGTGTCTCTCCGCACACGGTCGCACGGTTCCTAACCCTAGGGTTAGCCTTTAAAGTGCGATAGCTCCTCCCACAAAGGTCGACACGGTCCCATCTTTTAGTATGTTATATAGCTTGTCGAGACGGACATTTGGATATGTGTCTCTCCGCACACGGTCGCACGGTTCCTAACCCTAGGGTTAGCCTTTAAAGTGCGATAGCTCCTCCCACAAAGGTCGACACGGTCCCATCTTTTAGTATGTTATATAGCTTGTCGAGACGGACATTTGGATATGTGTCTCTCCGCACACGGTCGCACGGTTCCTAACCCTAGGGTTAGCCTTTAAAGTGCGATAGCTCCTCCCACAAAGGTCAGAAATAAAAGTTAGTCACGTCCACGCGTAGCCATCGATAAGACGAACGCGATGATATGTGGCTCGCTTCTGGTACTCAATTTTAAGTTTAGCATTTCAACCAAAAACACATTCTTAGTGTCAAAACACTTCCGGGTTCGCTTTGCGCCCCCTTCTGGACATTTTAGACAAAACTCTCAAGAGGGAAAAAGATTCGCAGTGGCCTACTTAGTACGTAGGCAAAAGTTTTTTTTTTTTTGAATTTTTTTGTGCAATTTCAATGGCAGACAAATGGTGGCGCTGTTGCCGCTAGGAAGCTCAGAAATCAATGAGGACAACAGATTCCGAATCGGGTCGCCATTACGGAATTTTTGATGTCTCATACTTGTGTTTTGGACTCTCAGAGGCTCCTGAGTCTTATCGGTAGAACCCCCATTACCTAACCCTAAATCTTGAAAATAACACAAGTGTCAAAACACTTCCGGGTTCGCTGTTGCGCCCCCTTCTGGACATTTTAGACAAAACTCTCAAGAGGGAAAAAGATTCGCAGTGGCCTACTTAGTACGTAGGCAAAAGTTTTTTTTTTTTTGAATTTTTTTGTGCAATTTTAATGGCAGACAAATGGTGGCGCTGTTGCCGCTAGGAAGCTCAGAAATCAATGAGGACAACAGATTCCGAATCGGGTCGCCATTACGGAATTTTAGATGTCTCATACTTGTGTCCTGGACGTTCAGAGGCTCCTGGGTCTTATCGGTAAGATTACCGGTAATCTTGCGAACCCCCATTGCCTAACCCTAACCCTAACCCTAACCCTTTAAAGTGCGATAGCTCCTCCCACAAAGGTCGACACGGTCCCATCTTTTAGTATGTTATATAGCTTGTCGAGACGGACATTTGGATATGTGTCTCTCCGCACACGGTCGCACGGTTCCTAACCCTAGGGTTAGCCTTTAAAGTGCGATAGCTCCTCCCACAAAGGTCGACACGGTCCCATCTTTTAGTATGTTATATAGCTTGTCGAGACGGACATTTGGATATGTGTCTCTCCGCACACGGTCGCACGGTTCCTAACCCTAGGGTTAGCCTTTAAAGTGCGATAGCTCCTCCCACAAAGGTCGACACGGTCCCATCTTTTAGTATGTTATATAGCTTGTCGAGACGGACATTTGGATATGTGTCTCTCCGCACACGGTCGCACGGTTCCTAACCCTAGGGTTAGCCTTTAAAGTGCGATAGCTCCTCCCACAAAGGTCAGAAATAAAAGTTAGTCACGTCCACGCGTAGCCATCGATAAGACGAACGCGATGATATGTGGCTCGCTTCTGGTACTCAATTTTAAGTTTAGCATTTCAACCAAAAACACATTCTTAGTGTCAAAACACTTCCGGGTTCGCTTTGCGCCCCCTTCTGGACATTTTAGACAAAACTCTCAAGAGGGAAAAAGATTCGCAGTGGCCTACTTAGTACGTAGGCAAAAGTTTTTTTTTTTTTGAATTTTTTTGTGCAATTTCAATGGCAGACAAATGGTGGCGCTGTTGCCGCTAGGAAGCTCAGAAATCAATGAGGACAACAGATTCCGAATCGGGTCGCCATTACGGAATTTTTGATGTCTCATACTTGTGTTTTGGACTCTCAGAGGCTCCTGAGTCTTATCGGTAGAACCCCCATTACCTAACCCTAAATCTTGAAAATAACACAAGTGTCAAAACACTTCCGGGTTCGCTGTTGCGCCCCCTTCTGGACATTTTAGACAAAACTCTCAAGAGGGAAAAAGATTCGCAGTGGCCTACTTAGTACGTAGGCAAAAGTTTTTTTTTTTTTGAATTTTTTTGTGCAATTTTAATGGCAGACAAATGGTGGCGCTGTTGCCGCTAGGAAGCTCAGAAATCAATGAGGACAACAGATTCCGAATCGGGTCGCCATTACGGAATTTTAGATGTCTCATACTTGTGTCCTGGACGTTCAGAGGCTCCTGGGTCTTATCGGTAAGATTACCGGTAATCTTGCGAACCCCCATTGCCTAACCCTAACCCTAACCCTAACCCTTTAAAGTGCGATAGCTCCTCCCACAAAGGTCGACACGGTCCCATCTTTTAGTATGTTATATAGCTTGTCGAGACGGACATTTGGATATGTGTCTCTCCGCACACGGTCGCACGGTTCCTAACCCTAGGGTTAGCCTTTAAAGTGCGATAGCTCCTCCCACAAAGGTCGACACGGTCCCATCTTTTAGTATGTTATATAGCTTGTCGAGACGGACATTTGGATATGTGTCTCTCCGCACACGGTCGCACGGTTCCTAACCCTAGGGTTAGCCTTTAAAGTGCGATAGCTCCTCCCACAAAGGTCGACACGGTCCCATCTTTTAGTATGTTATATAGCTTGTCGAGACGGACATTTGGATATGTGTCTCTCCGCACACGGTCGCACGGTTCCTAACCCTAGGGTTAGCCTTTAAAGTGCGATAGCTCCTCCCACAAAGGTCAGAAATAAAAGTTAGTCACGTCCACGCGTAGCCATCGATAAGACGAACGCGATGATATGTGGCTCGCTTCTGGTACTCAATTTTAAGTTTAGCATTTCAACCAAAAACACATTCTTAGTGTCAAAACACTTCCGGGTTCGCTTTGCGCCCCCTTCTGGACATTTTAGACAAAACTCTCAAGAGGGAAAAAGATTCGCAGTGGCCTACTTAGTACGTAGGCAAAAGTTTTTTTTTTTTTGAATTTTTTTGTGCAATTTCAATGGCAGACAAATGGTGGCGCTGTTGCCGCTAGGAAGCTCAGAAATCAATGAGGACAACAGATTCCGAATCGGGTCGCCATTACGGAATTTTTGATGTCTCATACTTGTGTTTTGGACTCTCAGAGGCTCCTGAGTCTTATCGGTAGAACCCCCATTACCTAACCCTAAATCTTGAAAATAACACAAGTGTCAAAACACTTCCGGGTTCGCTGTTGCGCCCCCTTCTGGACATTTTAGACAAAACTCTCAAGAGGGAAAAAGATTCGCAGTGGCCTACTTAGTACGTAGGCAAAAGTTTTTTTTTTTTTGAATTTTTTTGTGCAATTTTAATGGCAGACAAATGGTGGCGCTGTTGCCGCTAGGAAGCTCAGAAATCAATGAGGACAACAGATTCCGAATCGGGTCGCCATTACGGAATTTTAGATGTCTCATACTTGTGTCCTGGACGTTCAGAGGCTCCTGGGTCTTATCGGTAAGATTACCGGTAATCTTGCGAACCCCCATTGCCTAACCCTAACCCTAACCCTAACCCTTTAAAGTGCGATAGCTCCTCCCACAAAGGTCGACACGGTCCCATCTTTTAGTATGTTATATAGCTTGTCGAGACGGACATTTGGATATGTGTCTCTCCGCACACGGTCGCACGGTTCCTAACCCTAGGGTTAGCCTTTAAAGTGCGATAGCTCCTCCCACAAAGGTCGACACGGTCCCATCTTTTAGTATGTTATATAGCTTGTCGAGACGGACATTTGGATATGTGTCTCTCCGCACACGGTCGCACGGTTCCTAACCCTAGGGTTAGCCTTTAAAGTGCGATAGCTCCTCCCACAAAGGTCGACACGGTCCCATCTTTTAGTATGTTATATAGCTTGTCGAGACGGACATTTGGATATGTGTCTCTCCGCACACGGTCGCACGGTTCCTAACCCTAGGGTTAGCCTTTAAAGTGCGATAGCTCCTCCCACAAAGGTCAGAAATAAAAGTTAGTCACGTCCACGCGTAGCCATCGATAAGACGAACGCGATGATATGTGGCTCGCTTCTGGTACTCAATTTTAAGTTTAGCATTTCAACCAAAAACACATTCTTAGTGTCAAAACACTTCCGGGTTCGCTTTGCGCCCCCTTCTGGACATTTTAGACAAAACTCTCAAGAGGGAAAAAGATTCGCAGTGGCCTACTTAGTACGTAGGCAAAAGTTTTTTTTTTTTTGAATTTTTTTGTGCAATTTCAATGGCAGACAAATGGTGGCGCTGTTGCCGCTAGGAAGCTCAGAAATCAATGAGGACAACAGATTCCGAATCGGGTCGCCATTACGGAATTTTTGATGTCTCATACTTGTGTTTTGGACTCTCAGAGGCTCCTGAGTCTTATCGGTAGAACCCCCATTACCTAACCCTAAATCTTGAAAATAACACAAGTGTCAAAACACTTCCGGGTTCGCTGTTGCGCCCCCTTCTGGACATTTTAGACAAAACTCTCAAGAGGGAAAAAGATTCGCAGTGGCCTACTTAGTACGTAGGCAAAAGTTTTTTTTTTTTTGAATTTTTTTGTGCAATTTCAATGGCAGACAAATGGTGGCGCTGTTGCCGCTAGGAAGCTCAGAAATCAATGAGGACAACAGATTCCGAATCGGGTCGCCATTACGGAATTTTTGATGTCTCATACTTGTGTTTTGGACTCTCAGAGGCTCCTGAGTCTTATCGGTAGAACCCCCATTACCTAACCCTAAATCTTGAAAATAACACAAGTGTCAAAACACTTCCGGGTTCGCTGTTGCGCCCCCTTCTGGACATTTTAGACAAAACTCTCAAGAGGGAAAAAGATTCGCAGTGGCCTACTTAGTACGTAGGCAAACGTTTTTTTTTTTTTGAATTTTTTTGTGCAATTTTAATGGCAGACAAATGGTGGCGCTGTTGCCGCTAGGAAGCTCAGAAATCAATGAGGACAACAGATTCCGAATCGGGTCGCCATTACGGAATTTTAGATGTCTCATACTTGTGTCCTGGACGTTCAGAGGCTCCTGGGTCTTATCGGTAAGATTACCGGTAATCTTGCGAACCCCCATTGCCTAACCCTAACCCTAACCCTAACCCTTTAAAGTGCGATAGCTCCTCCCACAAAGGTCGACACGGTCCCATCTTTTAGTATGTTATATAGCTTGTCGAGACGGACATTTGGATATGTGTCTCTCCGCACACGGTCGCACGGTTCCTAACCCTAGGGTTAGCCTTTAAAGTGCGATAGCTCCTCCCACAAAGGTCGACACGGTCCCATCTTTTAGTATGTTATATAGCTTGTCGAGACGGACATTTGGATATGTGTCTCTCCGCACACGGTCGCACGGTTCCTAACCCTAGGGTTAGCCTTTAAAGTGCGATAGCTCCTCCCACAAAGGTCGACACGGTCCCATCTTTTAGTATGTTATATAGCTTGTCGAGACGGACATTTGGATATGTGTCTCTCCGCACACGGTCGCACGGTTCCTAACCCTAGGGTTAGCCTTTAAAGTGCGATAGCTCCTCCCACAAAGGTCAGAAATAAAAGTTAGTCACGTCCACGCGTAGCCATCGATAAGACGAACGCGATGATATGTGGCTCGCTTCTGGTACTCAATTTTAAGTTTAGCATTTCAACCAAAAACACATTCTTAGTGTCAAAACACTTCCGGGTTCGCTTTGCGCCCCCTTCTGGACATTTTAGACAAAACTCTCAAGAGGGAAAAAGATTCGCAGTGGCCTACTTAGTACGTAGGCAAAAGTTTTTTTTTTTTTGAATTTTTTTGTGCAATTTCAATGGCAGACAAATGGTGGCGCTGTTGCCGCTAGGAAGCTCAGAAATCAATGAGGACAACAGATTCCGAATCGGGTCGCCATTACGGAATTTTTGATGTCTCATACTTGTGTTTTGGACTCTCAGAGGCTCCTGAGTCTTATCGGTAGAACCCCCATTACCTAACCCTAAATCTTGAAAATAACACAAGTGTCAAAACACTTCCGGGTTCGCTGTTGCGCCCCCTTCTGGACATTTTAGACAAAACTCTCAAGAGGGAAAAAGATTCGCAGTGGCCTACTTAGTACGTAGGCAAAAGTTTTTTTTTTTTTGAATTTTTTTGTGCAATTTTAATGGCAGACAAATGGTGGCGCTGTTGCCGCTAGGAAGCTCAGAAATCAATGAGGACAACAGATTCCGAATCGGGTCGCCATTACGGAATTTTAGATGTCTCATACTTGTGTCCTGGACGTTCAGAGGCTCCTGGGTCTTATCGGTAAGATTACCGGTAATCTTGCGAACCCCCATTGCCTAACCCTAACCCTAACCCTAACCCTTTAAAGTGCGATAGCTCCTCCCACAAAGGTCGACACGGTCCCATCTTTTAGTATGTTATATAGCTTGTCGAGACGGACATTTGGATATGTGTCTCTCCGCACACGGTCGCACGGTTCCTAACCCTAGGGTTAGCCTTTAAAGTGCGATAGCTCCTCCCACAAAGGTCGACACGGTCCCATCTTTTAGTATGTTATATAGCTTGTCGAGACGGACATTTGGATATGTGTCTCTCCGCACACGGTCGCACGGTTCCTAACCCTAGGGTTAGCCTTTAAAGTGCGATAGCTCCTCCCACAAAGGTCGACACGGTCCCATCTTTTAGTATGTTATATAGCTTGTCGAGACGGACATTTGGATATGTGTCTCTCCGCACACGGTCGCACGGTTCCTAACCCTAGGGTTAGCCTTTAAAGTGCGATAGCTCCTCCCACAAAGGTCAGAAATAAAAGTTAGTCACGTCCACGCGTAGCCATCGATAAGACGAACGCGATGATATGTGGCTCGCTTCTGGTACTCAATTTTAAGTTTAGCATTTCAACCAAAAACACATTCTTAGTGTCAAAACACTTCCGGGTTCGCTTTGCGCCCCCTTCTGGACATTTTAGACAAAACTCTCAAGAGGGAAAAAGATTCGCAGTGGCCTACTTAGTACGTAGGCAAAAGTTTTTTTTTTTTTGAATTTTTTTGTGCAATTTCAATGGCAGACAAATGGTGGCGCTGTTGCCGCTAGGAAGCTCAGAAATCAATGAGGACAACAGATTCCGAATCGGGTCGCCATTACGGAATTTTTGATGTCTCATACTTGTGTTTTGGACTCTCAGAGGCTCCTGAGTCTTATCGGTAGAACCCCCATTACCTAACCCTAAATCTTGAAAATAACACAAGTGTCAAAACACTTCCGGGTTCGCTGTTGCGCCCCCTTCTGGACATTTTAGACAAAACTCTCAAGAGGGAAAAAGATTCGCAGTGGCCTACTTAGTACGTAGGCAAAAGTTTTTTTTTTTTTGAATTTTTTTGTGCAATTTTAATGGCAGACAAATGGTGGCGCTGTTGCCGCTAGGAAGCTCAGAAATCAATGAGGACAACAGATTCCGAATCGGGTCGCCATTACGGAATTTTAGATGTCTCATACTTGTGTCCTGGACGTTCAGAGGCTCCTGGGTCTTATCGGTAAGATTACCGGTAATCTTGCGAACCCCCATTGCCTAACCCTAACCCTAACCCTTTAAAGTGCGATAGCTCCTCCCACAAAGGTCGACACGGTCCCATCTTTTAGTATGTTATATAGCTTGTCGAGACGGACATTTGGATATGTGTCTCTCCGCACACGGTCGCACGGTTCCTAACCCTAGGGTTAGCCTTTAAAGTGCGATAGCTCCTCCCACAAAGGTCGACACGGTCCCATCTTTTAGTATGTTATATAGCTTGTCGAGACGGACATTTGGATATGTGTCTCTCCGCACACGGTCGCACGGTTCCTAACCCTAGGGTTAGCCTTTAAAGTGCGATAGCTCCTCCCACAAAGGTCGACACGGTCCCATCTTTTAGTATGTTATATAGCTTGTCGAGACGGACATTTGGATATGTGTCTCTCCGCACACGGTCGCACGGTTCCTAACCCTAGGGTTAGCCTTTAAAGTGCGATAGCTCCTCCCACAAAGGTCAGAAATAAAAGTTAGTCACGTCCACGCGTAGCCATCGATAAGACGAACGCGATGATATGTGGCTCGCTTCTGGTACTCAATTTTAAGTTTAGCATTTCAACCAAAAACACATTCTTAGTGTCAAAACACTTCCGGGTTCGCTTTGCGCCCCCTTCTGGACATTTTAGACAAAACTCTCAAGAGGGAAAAAGATTCGCAGTGGCCTACTTAGTACGTAGGCAAAAGTTTTTTTTTTTTTGAATTTTTTTGTGCAATTTCAATGGCAGACAAATGGTGGCGCTGTTGCCGCTAGGAAGCTCAGAAATCAATGAGGACAACAGATTCCGAATCGGGTCGCCATTACGGAATTTTTGATGTCTCATACTTGTGTTTTGGACTCTCAGAGGCTCCTGAGTCTTATCGGTAGAACCCCCATTACCTAACCCTAAATCTTGAAAATAACACAAGTGTCAAAACACTTCCGGGTTCGCTGTTGCGCCCCCTTCTGGACATTTTAGACAAAACTCTCAAGAGGGAAAAAGATTCGCAGTGGCCTACTTAGTACGTAGGCAAAGGTTTTTTTTTTTTTGAATTTTTTTGTGCAATTTTAATGGCAGACAAATGGTGGCGCTGTTGCCGCTAGGAAGCTCAGAAATCAATGAGGACAACAGATTCCGAATCGGGTCGCCATTACGGAATTTTAGATGTCTCATACTTGTGTCCTGGACGTTCAGAGGCTCCTGGGTCTTATCGGTAAGATTACCGGTAATCTTGCGAACCCCCATTGCCTAACCCTAACCCTAACCCTAACCCTTTAAAGTGCGATAGCTCCTCCCACAAAGGTCGACACGGTCCCATCTTTTAGTATGTTATATAGCTTGTCGAGACGGACATTTGGATATGTGTCTCTCCGCACACGGTCGCACGGTTCCTAACCCTAGGGTTAGCCTTTAAAGTGCGATAGCTCCTCCCACAAAGGTCGACACGGTCCCATCTTTTAGTATGTTATATAGCTTGTCGAGACGGACATTTGGATATGTGTCTCTCCGCACACGGTCGCACGGTTCCTAACCCTAGGGTTAGCCTTTAAAGTGCGATAGCTCCTCCCACAAAGGTCGACACGGTCCCATCTTTTAGTATGTTATATAGCTTGTCGAGACGGACATTTGGATATGTGTCTCTCCGCACACGGTCGCACGGTTCCTAACCCTAGGGTTAGCCTTTAAAGTGCGATAGCTCCTCCCACAAAGGTCAGAAATAAAAGTTAGTCACGTCCACGCGTAGCCATCGATAAGACGAACGCGATGATATGTGGCTCGCTTCTGGTACTCAATTTTAAGTTTAGCATTTCAACCAAAAACACATTCTTAGTGTCAAAACACTTCCGGGTTCGCTTTGCGCCCCCTTCTGGACATTTTAGACAAAACTCTCAAGAGGGAAAAAGATTCGCAGTGGCCTACTTAGTACGTAGGCAAAAGTTTTTTTTTTTTTGAATTTTTTTGTGCAATTTCAATGGCAGACAAATGGTGGCGCTGTTGCCGCTAGGAAGCTCAGAAATCAATGAGGACAACAGATTCCGAATCGGGTCGCCATTACGGAATTTTTGATGTCTCATACTTGTGTTTTGGACTCTCAGAGGCTCCTGAGTCTTATCGGTAGAACCCCCATTACCTAACCCTAAATCTTGAAAATAACACAAGTGTCAAAACACTTCCGGGTTCGCTGTTGCGCCCCCTTCTGGACATTTTAGACAAAACTCTCAAGAGGGAAAAAGATTCGCAGTGGCCTACTTAGTACGTAGGCAAAAGTTTTTTTTTTTTTGAATTTTTTTGTGCAATTTTAATGGCAGACAAATGGTGGCGCTGTTGCCGCTAGGAAGCTCAGAAATCAATGAGGACAACAGATTCCGAATCGGGTCGCCATTACGGAATTTTAGATGTCTCATACTTGTGTCCTGGACGTTCAGAGGCTCCTGGGTCTTATCGGTAAGATTACCGGTAATCTTGCGAACCCCCATTGCCTAACCCTAACCCTAACCCTAACCCTTTAAAGTGCGATAGCTCCTCCCACAAAGGTCGACACGGTCCCATCTTTTAGTATGTTATATAGCTTGTCGAGACGGACATTTGGATATGTGTCTCTCCGCACACGGTCGCACGGTTCCTAACCCTAGGGTTAGCCTTTAAAGTGCGATAGCTCCTCCCACAAAGGTCGACACGGTCCCATCTTTTAGTATGTTATATAGCTTGTCGAGACGGACATTTGGATATGTGTCTCTCCGCACACGGTCGCACGGTTCCTAACCCTAGGGTTAGCCTTTAAAGTGCGATAGCTCCTCCCACAAAGGTCGACACGGTCCCATCTTTTAGTATGTTATATAGCTTGTCGAGACGGACATTTGGATATGTGTCTCTCCGCACACGGTCGCACGGTTCCTAACCCTAGGGTTAGCCTTTAAAGTGCGATAGCTCCTCCCACAAAGGTCAGAAATAAAAGTTAGTCACGTCCACGCGTAGCCATCGATAAGACGAACGCGATGATATGTGGCTCGCTTCTGGTACTCAATTTTAAGTTTAGCATTTCAACCAAAAACACATTCTTAGTGTCAAAACACTTCCGGGTTCGCTTTGCGCCCCCTTCTGGACATTTTAGACAAAACTCTCAAGAGGGAAAAAGATTCGCAGTGGCCTACTTAGTACGTAGGCAAAAGTTTTTTTTTTTTTGAATTTTTTTGTGCAATTTCAATGGCAGACAAATGGTGGCGCTGTTGCCGCTAGGAAGCTCAGAAATCAATGAGGACAACAGATTCCGAATCGGGTCGCCATTACGGAATTTTTGATGTCTCATACTTGTGTTTTGGACTCTCAGAGGCTCCTGAGTCTTATCGGTAGAACCCCCATTACCTAACCCTAAATCTTGAAAATAACACAAGTGTCAAAACACTTCCGGGTTCGCTGTTGCGCCCCCTTCTGGACATTTTAGACAAAACTCTCAAGAGGGAAAAAGATTCGCAGTGGCCTACTTAGTACGTAGGCAAAAGTTTTTTTTTTTTTGAATTTTTTTGTGCAATTTTAATGGCAGACAAATGGTGGCGCTGTTGCCGCTAGGAAGCTCAGAAATCAATGAGGACAACAGATTCCGAATCGGGTCGCCATTACGGAATTTTAGATGTCTCATACTTGTGTCCTGGACGTTCAGAGGCTCCTGGGTCTTATCGGTAAGATTACCGGTAATCTTGCGAACCCCCATTGCCTAACCCTAACCCTAACCCTAACCCTTTAAAGTGCGATAGCTCCTCCCACAAAGGTCGACACGGTCCCATCTTTTAGTATGTTATATAGCTTGTCGAGACGGACATTTGGATATGTGTCTCTCCGCACACGGTCGCACGGTTCCTAACCCTAGGGTTAGCCTTTAAAGTGCGATAGCTCCTCCCACAAAGGTCGACACGGTCCCATCTTTTAGTATGTTATATAGCTTGTCGAGACGGACATTTGGATATGTGTCTCTCCGCACACGGTCGCACGGTTCCTAACCCTAGGGTTAGCCTTTAAAGTGCGATAGCTCCTCCCACAAAGGTCGACACGGTCCCATCTTTTAGTATGTTATATAGCTTGTCGAGACGGACATTTGGATATGTGTCTCTCCGCACACGGTCGCACGGTTCCTAACCCTAGGGTTAGCCTTTAAAGTGCGATAGCTCCTCCCACAAAGGTCAGAAATAAAAGTTAGTCACGTCCACGCGTAGCCATCGATAAGACGAACGCGATGATATGTGGCTCGCTTCTGGTACTCAATTTTAAGTTTAGCATTTCAACCAAAAACACATTCTTAGTGTCAAAACACTTCCGGGTTCGCTTTGCGCCCCCTTCTGGACATTTTAGACAAAACTCTCAAGAGGGAAAAAGATTCGCAGTGGCCTACTTAGTACGTAGGCAAAAGTTTTTTTTTTTTTGAATTTTTTTGTGCAATTTCAATGGCAGACAAATGGTGGCGCTGTTGCCGCTAGGAAGCTCAGAAATCAATGAGGACAACAGATTCCGAATCGGGTCGCCATTACGGAATTTTTGATGTCTCATACTTGTGTTTTGGACTCTCAGAGGCTCCTGAGTCTTATCGGTAGAACCCCCATTACCTAACCCTAAATCTTGAAAATAACACAAGTGTCAAAACACTTCCGGGTTCGCTGTTGCGCCCCCTTCTGGACATTTTAGACAAAACTCTCAAGAGGGAAAAAGATTCGCAGTGGCCTACTTAGTACGTAGGCAAAAGTTTTTTTTTTTTTGAATTTTTTTGTGCAATTTTAATGGCAGACAAATGGTGGCGCTGTTGCCGCTAGGAAGCTCAGAAATCAATGAGGACAACAGATTCCGAATCGGGTCGCCATTACGGAATTTTAGATGTCTCATACTTGTGTCCTGGACGTTCAGAGGCTCCTGGGTCTTATCGGTAAGATTACCGGTAATCTTGCGAACCCCCATTGCCTAACCCTAACCCTAACCCTAACCCTTTAAAGTGCGATAGCTCCTCCCACAAAGGTCGACACGGTCCCATCTTTTAGTATGTTATATAGCTTGTCGAGACGGACATTTGGATATGTGTCTCTCCGCACACGGTCGCACGGTTCCTAACCCTAGGGTTAGCCTTTAAAGTGCGATAGCTCCTCCCACAAAGGTCGACACGGTCCCATCTTTTAGTATGTTATATAGCTTGTCGAGACGGACATTTGGATATGTGTCTCTCCGCACACGGTCGCACGGTTCCTAACCCTAGGGTTAGCCTTTAAAGTGCGATAGCTCCTCCCACAAAGGTCGACACGGTCCCATCTTTTAGTATGTTATATAGCTTGTCGAGACGGACATTTGGATATGTGTCTCTCCGCACACGGTCGCACGGTTCCTAACCCTAGGGTTAGCCTTTAAAGTGCGATAGCTCCTCCCACAAAGGTCAGAAATAAAAGTTAGTCACGTCCACGCGTAGCCATCGATAAGACGAACGCGATGATATGTGGCTCGCTTCTGGTACTCAATTTTAAGTTTAGCATTTCAACCAAAAACACATTCTTAGTGTCAAAACACTTCCGGGTTCGCTTTGCGCCCCCTTCTGGACATTTTAGACAAAACTCTCAAGAGGGAAAAAGATTCGCAGTGGCCTACTTAGTACGTAGGCAAAAGTTTTTTTTTTTTTGAATTTTTTTGTGCAATTTCAATGGCAGACAAATGGTGGCGCTGTTGCCGCTAGGAAGCTCAGAAATCAATGAGGACAACAGATTCCGAATCGGGTCGCCATTACGGAATTTTTGATGTCTCATACTTGTGTTTTGGACTCTCAGAGGCTCCTGAGTCTTATCGGTAGAACCCCCATTACCTAACCCTAAATCTTGAAAATAACACAAGTGTCAAAACACTTCCGGGTTCGCTGTTGCGCCCCCTTCTGGACATTTTAGACAAAACTCTCAAGAGGGAAAAAGATTCGCAGTGGCCTACTTAGTACGTAGGCAAAAGTTTTTTTTTTTTTGAATTTTTTTGTGCAATTTCAATGGCAGACAAATGGTGGCGCTGTTGCCGCTAGGAAGCTCAGAAATCAATGAGGACAACAGATTCCGAATCGGGTCGCCATTACGGAATTTTTGATGTCTCATACTTGTGTTTTGGACTCTCAGAGGCTCCTGAGTCTTATCGGTAGAACCCCCATTACCTAACCCTAAATCTTGAAAATAACACAAGTGTCAAAACACTTCCGGGTTCGCTGTTGCGCCCCCTTCTGGACATTTTAGACAAAACTCTCAAGAGGGAAAAAGATTCGCAGTGGCCTACTTAGTACGTAGGCAAAAGTTTTTTTTTTTTGAATTTTTTTGTGCAATTTTAATGGCAGACAAATGGTGGCGCTGTTGCCGCTAGGAAGCTCAGAAATCAATGAGGACAACAGATTCCGAATCGGGTCGCCATTACGGAATTTTAGATGTCTCATACTTGTGTCCTGGACGTTCAGAGGCTCCTGGGTCTTATCGGTAAGATTACCGGTAATCTTGCGAACCCCCATTGCCTAACCCTAACCCTAACCCTAACCCTTTAAAGTGCGATAGCTCCTCCCACAAAGGTCGACACGGTCCCATCTTTTAGTATGTTATATAGCTTGTCGAGACGGACATTTGGATATGTGTCTCTCCGCACACGGTCGCACGGTTCCTAACCCTAGGGTTAGCCTTTAAAGTGCGATAGCTCCTCCCACAAAGGTCGACACGGTCCCATCTTTTAGTATGTTATATAGCTTGTCGAGACGGACATTTGGATATGTGTCTCTCCGCACACGGTCGCACGGTTCCTAACCCTAGGGTTAGCCTTTAAAGTGCGATAGCTCCTCCCACAAAGGTCGACACGGTCCCATCTTTTAGTATGTTATATAGCTTGTCGAGACGGACATTTGGATATGTGTCTCTCCGCACACGGTCGCACGGTTCCTAACCCTAGGGTTAGCCTTTAAAGTGCGATAGCTCCTCCCACAAAGGTCAGAAATAAAAGTTAGTCACGTCCACGCGTAGCCATCGATAAGACGAACGCGATGATATGTGGCTCGCTTCTGGTACTCAATTTTAAGTTTAGCATTTCAACCAAAAACACATTCTTAGTGTCAAAACACTTCCGGGTTCGCTTTGCGCCCCCTTCTGGACATTTTAGACAAAACTCTCAAGAGGGAAAAAGATTCGCAGTGGCCTACTTAGTACGTAGGCAAAAGTTTTTTTTTTTTTGAATTTTTTTGTGCAATTTCAATGGCAGACAAATGGTGGCGCTGTTGCCGCTAGGAAGCTCAGAAATCAATGAGGACAACAGATTCCGAATCGGGTCGCCATTACGGAATTTTTGATGTCTCATACTTGTGTTTTGGACTCTCAGAGGCTCCTGAGTCTTATCGGTAGAACCCCCATTACCTAACCCTAAATCTTGAAAATAACACAAGTGTCAAAACACTTCCGGGTTCGCTGTTGCGCCCCCTTCTGGACATTTTAGACAAAACTCTCAAGAGGGAAAAAGATTCGCAGTGGCCTACTTAGTACGTAGGCAAAAGTTTTTTTTTTTTTGAATTTTTTTGTGCAATTTTAATGGCAGACAAATGGTGGCGCTGTTGCCGCTAGGAAGCTCAGAAATCAATGAGGACAACAGATTCCGAATCGGGTCGCCATTACGGAATTTTAGATGTCTCATACTTGTGTCCTGGACGTTCAGAGGCTCCTGGGTCTTATCGGTAAGATTACCGGTAATCTTGCGAACCCCCATTGCCTAACCCTAACCCTAACCCTAACCCTTTAAAGTGCGATAGCTCCTCCCACAAAGGTCGACACGGTCCCATCTTTTAGTATGTTATATAGCTTGTCGAGACGGACATTTGGATATGTGTCTCTCCGCACACGGTCGCACGGTTCCTAACCCTAGGGTTAGCCTTTAAAGTGCGATAGCTCCTCCCACAAAGGTCGACACGGTCCCATCTTTTAGTATGTTATATAGCTTGTCGAGACGGACATTTGGATATGTGTCTCTCCGCACACGGTCGCACGGTTCCTAACCCTAGGGTTAGCCTTTAAAGTGCGATAGCTCCTCCCACAAAGGTCGACACGGTCCCATCTTTTAGTATGTTATATAGCTTGTCGAGACGGACATTTGGATATGTGTCTCTCCGCACACGGTCGCACGGTTCCTAACCCTAGGGTTAGCCTTTAAAGTGCGATAGCTCCTCCCACAAAGGTCAGAAATAAAAGTTAGTCACGTCCACGCGTAGCCATCGATAAGACGAACGCGATGATATGTGGCTCGCTTCTGGTACTCAATTTTAAGTTTAGCATTTCAACCAAAAACACATTCTTAGTGTCAAAACACTTCCGGGTTCGCTTTGCGCCCCCTTCTGGACATTTTAGACAAAACTCTCAAGAGGGAAAAAGATTCGCAGTGGCCTACTTAGTACGTAGGCAAAAGTTTTTTTTTTTTTGAATTTT
Source organism: Protomyctophum bolini (assembly GCF_963924005.1). Taxonomy (NCBI): domain Eukaryota; kingdom Metazoa; phylum Chordata; class Actinopteri; order Myctophiformes; family Myctophidae; genus Protomyctophum; species Protomyctophum bolini. Next base: position 56,842 of record NW_027665378.1, on the reverse strand, counting down.
TTTGTGCAATTTCAATGGCAGACAAATGGTGGCGCTGTTGCCGCTAGGAAGCTCAGAAATCAATGAGGACAACAGATTCCGAATCGGGTCGCCATTACGGAATTTTTGATGTCTCATACTTGTGTTTTGGACTCTCAGAGGCTCCTGAGTCTTATCGGTAGAACCCCCATTACCTAACCCTAAATCTTGAAAATAACACAAGTGTCAAAACACTTCCGGGTTCGCTGTTGCGCCCCCTTCTGGACATTTTAGACAAAACTCTCAAGAGGGAAAAAGATTCGCAGTGGCCTACTTAGTACGTAGGCAAAAGTTTTTTTTTTTTTGAATTTTTTTGTGCAATTTTAATGGCAGACAAATGGTGGCGCTGTTGCCGCTAGGAAGCTCAGAAATCAATGAGGACAACAGATTCCGAATCGGGTCGCCATTACGGAATTTTAGATGTCTCATACTTGTGTCCTGGACGTTCAGAGGCTCCTGGGTCTTATCGGTAAGATTACCGGTAATCTTGCGAACCCCCATTGCCTAACCCTAACCCTAACCCTAACCCTTTAAAGTGCGATAGCTCCTCCCACAAAGGTCGACACGGTCCCATCTTTTAGTATGTTATATAGCTTGTCGAGACGGACATTTGGATATGTGTCTCTCCGCACACGGTCGCACGGTTCCTAACCCTAGGGTTAGCCTTTAAAGTGCGATAGCTCCTCCCACAAAGGTCGACACGGTCCCATCTTTTAGTATGTTATATAGCTTGTCGAGACGGACATTTGGATATGTGTCTCTCCGCACACGGTCGCACGGTTCCTAACCCTAGGGTTAGCCTTTAAAGTGCGATAGCTCCTCCCACAAAGGTCGACACGGTCCCATCTTTTAGTATGTTATATAGCTTGTCGAGACGGACATTTGGATATGTGTCTCTCCGCACACGGTCGCACGGTTCCTAACCCTAGGGTTAGCCTTTAAAGTGCGATAGCTCCTCCCACAAAGGTCAGAAATAAAAGTTAGTCACGTCCACGCGTAGCCATCGATAAGACGAACGCGATGATATGTGGCTCGCTTCTGGTACTCAATTTTAAGTTTAGCATTTCAACCAAAAACACATTCTTAGTGTCAAAACACTTCCGGGTTCGCTTTGCGCCCCCTTCTGGACATTTTAGACAAAACTCTCAAGAGGGAAAAAGATTCGCAGTGGCCTACTTAGTACGTAGGCAAAAGTTTTTTTTTTTTTGAATTTTTTTGTGCAATTTCAATGGCAGACAAATGGTGGCGCTGTTGCCGCTAGGAAGCTCAGAAATCAATGAGGACAACAGATTCCGAATCGGGTCGCCATTACGGAATTTTTGATGTCTCATACTTGTGTTTTGGACTCTCAGAGGCTCCTGAGTCTTATCGGTAGAACCCCCATTACCTAACCCTAAATCTTGAAAATAACACAAGTGTCAAAACACTTCCGGGTTCGCTGTTGCGCCCCCTTCTGGACATTTTAGACAAAACTCTCAAGAGGGAAAAAGATTCGCAGTGGCCTACTTAGTACGTAGGCAAAAGTTTTTTTTTTTTTGAATTTTTTTGTGCAATTTCAATGGCAGACAAATGGTGGCGCTGTTGCCGCTAGGAAGCTCAGAAATCAATGAGGACAACAGATTCCGAATCGGGTCGCCATTACGGAATTTTTGATGTCTCATACTTGTGTTTTGGACTCTCAGAGGCTCCTGAGTCTTATCGGTAGAACCCCCATTACCTAACCCTAAATCTTGAAAATAACACAAGTGTCAAAACACTTCCGGGTTCGCTGTTGCGCCCCCTTCTGGACATTTTAGACAAAACTCTCAAGAGGGAAAAAGATTCGCAGTGGCCTACTTAGTACGTAGGCAAAAGTTTTTTTTTTTTTGAATTTTTTTGTGCAATTTTAATGGCAGACAAATGGTGGCGCTGTTGCCGCTAGGAAGCTCAGAAATCAATGAGGACAACAGATTCCGAATCGGGTCGCCATTACGGAATTTTAGATGTCTCATACTTGTGTCCTGGACGTTCAGAGGCTCCTGGGTCTTATCGGTAAGATTACCGGTAATCTTGCGAACCCCCATTGCCTAACCCTAACCCTAACCCTAACCCTTTAAAGTGCGATAGCTCCTCCCACAAAGGTCGACACGGTCCCATCTTTTAGTATGTTATATAGCTTGTCGAGACGGACATTTGGATATGTGTCTCTCCGCACACGGTCGCACGGTTCCTAACCCTAGGGTTAGCCTTTAAAGTGCGATAGCTCCTCCCACAAAGGTCGACACGGTCCCATCTTTTAGTATGTTATATAGCTTGTCGAGACGGACATTTGGATATGTGTCTCTCCGCACACGGTCGCACGGTTCCTAACCCTAGGGTTAGCCTTTAAAGTGCGATAGCTCCTCCCACAAAGGTCGACACGGTCCCATCTTTTAGTATGTTATATAGCTTGTCGAGACGGACATTTGGATATGTGTCTCTCCGCACACGGTCGCACGGTTCCTAACCCTAGGGTTAGCCTTTAAAGTGCGATAGCTCCTCCCACAAAGGTCAGAAATAAAAGTTAGTCACGTCCACGCGTAGCCATCGATAAGACGAACGCGATGATATGTGGCTCGCTTCTGGTACTCAATTTTAAGTTTAGCATTTCAACCAAAAACACATTCTTAGTGTCAAAACACTTCCGGGTTCGCTTTGCGCCCCCTTCTGGACATTTTAGACAAAACTCTCAAGAGGGAAAAAGATTCGCAGTGGCCTACTTAGTACGTAGGCAAAAGTTTTTTTTTTTTTGAATTTTTTTGTGCAATTTCAATGGCAGACAAATGGTGGCGCTGTTGCCGCTAGGAAGCTCAGAAATCAATGAGGACAACAGATTCCGAATCGGGTCGCCATTACGGAATTTTTGATGTCTCATACTTGTGTTTTGGACTCTCAGAGGCTCCTGAGTCTTATCGGTAGAACCCCCATTACCTAACCCTAAATCTTGAAAATAACACAAGTGTCAAAACACTTCCGGGTTCGCTGTTGCGCCCCCTTCTGGACATTTTAGACAAAACTCTCAAGAGGGAAAAAGATTCGCAGTGGCCTACTTAGTACGTAGGCAAAAGTTTTTTTTTTTTTGAATTTTTTTGTGCAATTTTAATGGCAGACAAATGGTGGCGCTGTTGCCGCTAGGAAGCTCAGAAATCAATGAGGACAACAGATTCCGAATCGGGTCGCCATTACGGAATTTTAGATGTCTCATACTTGTGTCCTGGACGTTCAGAGGCTCCTGGGTCTTATCGGTAAGATTACCGGTAATCTTGCGAACCCCCATTGCCTAACCCTAACCCTAACCCTAACCCTTTAAAGTGCGATAGCTCCTCCCACAAAGGTCGACACGGTCCCATCTTTTAGTATGTTATATAGCTTGTCGAGACGGACATTTGGATATGTGTCTCTCCGCACACGGTCGCACGGTTCCTAACCCTAGGGTTAGCCTTTAAAGTGCGATAGCTCCTCCCACAAAGGTCGACACGGTCCCATCTTTTAGTATGTTATATAGCTTGTCGAGACGGACATTTGGATATGTGTCTCTCCGCACACGGTCGCACGGTTCCTAACCCTAGGGTTAGCCTTTAAAGTGCGATAGCTCCTCCCACAAAGGTCGACACGGTCCCATCTTTTAGTATGTTATATAGCTTGTCGAGACGGACATTTGGATATGTGTCTCTCCGCACACGGTCGCACGGTTCCTAACCCTAGGGTTAGCCTTTAAAGTGCGATAGCTCCTCCCACAAAGGTCAGAAATAAAAGTTAGTCACGTCCACGCGTAGCCATCGATAAGACGAACGCGATGATATGTGGCTCGCTTCTGGTACTCAATTTTAAGTTTAGCATTTCAACCAAAAACACATTCTTAGTGTCAAAACACTTCCGGGTTCGCTTTGCGCCCCCTTCTGGACATTTTAGACAAAACTCTCAAGAGGGAAAAAGATTCGCAGTGGCCTACTTAGTACGTAGGCAAAAGTTTTTTTTTTTTTGAATTTTTTTGTGCAATTTCAATGGCAGACAAATGGTGGCGCTGTTGCCGCTAGGAAGCTCAGAAATCAATGAGGACAACAGATTCCGAATCGGGTCGCCATTACGGAATTTTTGATGTCTCATACTTGTGTTTTGGACTCTCAGAGGCTCCTGAGTCTTATCGGTAGAACCCCCATTACCTAACCCTAAATCTTGAAAATAACACAAGTGTCAAAACACTTCCGGGTTCGCTGTTGCGCCCCCTTCTGGACATTTTAGACAAAACTCTCAAGAGGGAAAAAGATTCGCAGTGGCCTACTTAGTACGTAGGCAAAAGTTTTTTTTTTTTTGAATTTTTTTGTGCAATTTTAATGGCAGACAAATGGTGGCGCTGTTGCCGCTAGGAAGCTCAGAAATCAATGAGGACAACAGATTCCGAATCGGGTCGCCATTACGGAATTTTAGATGTCTCATACTTGTGTCCTGGACGTTCAGAGGCTCCTGGGTCTTATCGGTAAGATTACCGGTAATCTTGCGAACCCCCATTGCCTAACCCTAACCCTAACCCTTTAAAGTGCGATAGCTCCTCCCACAAAGGTCGACACGGTCCCATCTTTTAGTATGTTATATAGCTTGTCGAGACGGACATTTGGATATGTGTCTCTCCGCACACGGTCGCACGGTTCCTAACCCTAGGGTTAGCCTTTAAAGTGCGATAGCTCCTCCCACAAAGGTCGACACGGTCCCATCTTTTAGTATGTTATATAGCTTGTCGAGACGGACATTTGGATATGTGTCTCTCCGCACACGGTCGCACGGTTCCTAACCCTAGGGTTAGCCTTTAAAGTGCGATAGCTCCTCCCACAAAGGTCGACACGGTCCCATCTTTTAGTATGTTATATAGCTTGTCGAGACGGACATTTGGATATGTGTCTCTCCGCACACGGTCGCACGGTTCCTAACCCTAGGGTTAGCCTTTAAAGTGCGATAGCTCCTCCCACAAAGGTCAGAAATAAAAGTTAGTCACGTCCACGCGTAGCCATCGATAAGACGAACGCGATGATATGTGGCTCGCTTCTGGTACTCAATTTTAAGTTTAGCATTTCAACCAAAAACACATTCTTAGTGTCAAAACACTTCCGGGTTCGCTTTGCGCCCCCTTCTGGACATTTTAGACAAAACTCTCAAGAGGGAAAAAGATTCGCAGTGGCCTACTTAGTACGTAGGCAAAAGTTTTTTTTTTTTTGAATTTTTTTGTGCAATTTCAATGGCAGACAAATGGTGGCGCTGTTGCCGCTAGGAAGCTCAGAAATCAATGAGGACAACAGATTCCGAATCGGGTCGCCATTACGGAATTTTTGATGTCTCATACTTGTGTTTTGGACTCTCAGAGGCTCCTGAGTCTTATCGGTAGAACCCCCATTACCTAACCCTAAATCTTGAAAATAACACAAGTGTCAAAACACTTCCGGGTTCGCTGTTGCGCCCCCTTCTGGACATTTTAGACAAAACTCTCAAGAGGGAAAAAGATTCGCAGTGGCCTACTTAGTACGTAGGCAAAGGTTTTTTTTTTTTTGAATTTTTTTGTGCAATTTTAATGGCAGACAAATGGTGGCGCTGTTGCCGCTAGGAAGCTCAGAAATCAATGAGGACAACAGATTCCGAATCGGGTCGCCATTACGGAATTTTAGATGTCTCATACTTGTGTCCTGGACGTTCAGAGGCTCCTGGGTCTTATCGGTAAGATTACCGGTAATCTTGCGAACCCCCATTGCCTAACCCTAACCCTAACCCTAACCCTTTAAAGTGCGATAGCTCCTCCCACAAAGGTCGACACGGTCCCATCTTTTAGTATGTTATATAGCTTGTCGAGACGGACATTTGGATATGTGTCTCTCCGCACACGGTCGCACGGTTCCTAACCCTAGGGTTAGCCTTTAAAGTGCGATAGCTCCTCCCACAAAGGTCGACACGGTCCCATCTTTTAGTATGTTATATAGCTTGTCGAGACGGACATTTGGATATGTGTCTCTCCGCACACGGTCGCACGGTTCCTAACCCTAGGGTTAGCCTTTAAAGTGCGATAGCTCCTCCCACAAAGGTCGACACGGTCCCATCTTTTAGTATGTTATATAGCTTGTCGAGACGGACATTTGGATATGTGTCTCTCCGCACACGGTCGCACGGTTCCTAACCCTAGGGTTAGCCTTTAAAGTGCGATAGCTCCTCCCACAAAGGTCAGAAATAAAAGTTAGTCACGTCCACGCGTAGCCATCGATAAGACGAACGCGATGATATGTGGCTCGCTTCTGGTACTCAATTTTAAGTTTAGCATTTCAACCAAAAACACATTCTTAGTGTCAAAACACTTCCGGGTTCGCTTTGCGCCCCCTTCTGGACATTTTAGACAAAACTCTCAAGAGGGAAAAAGATTCGCAGTGGCCTACTTAGTACGTAGGCAAAAGTTTTTTTTTTTTTGAATTTTTTTGTGCAATTTCAATGGCAGACAAATGGTGGCGCTGTTGCCGCTAGGAAGCTCAGAAATCAATGAGGACAACAGATTCCGAATCGGGTCGCCATTACGGAATTTTTGATGTCTCATACTTGTGTTTTGGACTCTCAGAGGCTCCTGAGTCTTATCGGTAGAACCCCCATTACCTAACCCTAAATCTTGAAAATAACACAAGTGTCAAAACACTTCCGGGTTCGCTGTTGCGCCCCCTTCTGGACATTTTAGACAAAACTCTCAAGAGGGAAAAAGATTCGCAGTGGCCTACTTAGTACGTAGGCAAAAGTTTTTTTTTTTTTGAATTTTTTTGTGCAATTTTAATGGCAGACAAATGGTGGCGCTGTTGCCGCTAGGAAGCTCAGAAATCAATGAGGACAACAGATTCCGAATCGGGTCGCCATTACGGAATTTTAGATGTCTCATACTTGTGTCCTGGACGTTCAGAGGCTCCTGGGTCTTATCGGTAAGATTACCGGTAATCTTGCGAACCCCCATTGCCTAACCCTAACCCTAACCCTAACCCTTTAAAGTGCGATAGCTCCTCCCACAAAGGTCGACACGGTCCCATCTTTTAGTATGTTATATAGCTTGTCGAGACGGACATTTGGATATGTGTCTCTCCGCACACGGTCGCACGGTTCCTAACCCTAGGGTTAGCCTTTAAAGTGCGATAGCTCCTCCCACAAAGGTCGACACGGTCCCATCTTTTAGTATGTTATATAGCTTGTCGAGACGGACATTTGGATATGTGTCTCTCCGCACACGGTCGCACGGTTCCTAACCCTAGGGTTAGCCTTTAAAGTGCGATAGCTCCTCCCACAAAGGTCGACACGGTCCCATCTTTTAGTATGTTATATAGCTTGTCGAGACGGACATTTGGATATGTGTCTCTCCGCACACGGTCGCACGGTTCCTAACCCTAGGGTTAGCCTTTAAAGTGCGATAGCTCCTCCCACAAAGGTCAGAAATAAAAGTTAGTCACGTCCACGCGTAGCCATCGATAAGACGAACGCGATGATATGTGGCTCGCTTCTGGTACTCAATTTTAAGTTTAGCATTTCAACCAAAAACACATTCTTAGTGTCAAAACACTTCCGGGTTCGCTTTGCGCCCCCTTCTGGACATTTTAGACAAAACTCTCAAGAGGGAAAAAGATTCGCAGTGGCCTACTTAGTACGTAGGCAAAAGTTTTTTTTTTTTTGAATTTTTTTGTGCAATTTCAATGGCAGACAAATGGTGGCGCTGTTGCCGCTAGGAAGCTCAGAAATCAATGAGGACAACAGATTCCGAATCGGGTCGCCATTACGGAATTTTTGATGTCTCATACTTGTGTTTTGGACTCTCAGAGGCTCCTGAGTCTTATCGGTAGAACCCCCATTACCTAACCCTAAATCTTGAAAATAACACAAGTGTCAAAACACTTCCGGGTTCGCTGTTGCGCCCCCTTCTGGACATTTTAGACAAAACTCTCAAGAGGGAAAAAGATTCGCAGTGGCCTACTTAGTACGTAGGCAAAAGTTTTTTTTTTTTTGAATTTTTTTGTGCAATTTTAATGGCAGACAAATGGTGGCGCTGTTGCCGCTAGGAAGCTCAGAAATCAATGAGGACAACAGATTCCGAATCGGGTCGCCATTACGGAATTTTAGATGTCTCATACTTGTGTCCTGGACGTTCAGAGGCTCCTGGGTCTTATCGGTAAGATTACCGGTAATCTTGCGAACCCCCATTGCCTAACCCTAACCCTAACCCTAACCCTTTAAAGTGCGATAGCTCCTCCCACAAAGGTCGACACGGTCCCATCTTTTAGTATGTTATATAGCTTGTCGAGACGGACATTTGGATATGTGTCTCTCCGCACACGGTCGCACGGTTCCTAACCCTAGGGTTAGCCTTTAAAGTGCGATAGCTCCTCCCACAAAGGTCGACACGGTCCCATCTTTTAGTATGTTATATAGCTTGTCGAGACGGACATTTGGATATGTGTCTCTCCGCACACGGTCGCACGGTTCCTAACCCTAGGGTTAGCCTTTAAAGTGCGATAGCTCCTCCCACAAAGGTCGACACGGTCCCATCTTTTAGTATGTTATATAGCTTGTCGAGACGGACATTTGGATATGTGTCTCTCCGCACACGGTCGCACGGTTCCTAACCCTAGGGTTAGCCTTTAAAGTGCGATAGCTCCTCCCACAAAGGTCAGAAATAAAAGTTAGTCACGTCCACGCGTAGCCATCGATAAGACGAACGCGATGATATGTGGCTCGCTTCTGGTACTCAATTTTAAGTTTAGCATTTCAACCAAAAACACATTCTTAGTGTCAAAACACTTCCGGGTTCGCTTTGCGCCCCCTTCTGGACATTTTAGACAAAACTCTCAAGAGGGAAAAAGATTCGCAGTGGCCTACTTAGTACGTAGGCAAAAGTTTTTTTTTTTTTGAATTTTTTTGTGCAATTTCAATGGCAGACAAATGGTGGCGCTGTTGCCGCTAGGAAGCTCAGAAATCAATGAGGACAACAGATTCCGAATCGGGTCGCCATTACGGAATTTTTGATGTCTCATACTTGTGTTTTGGACTCTCAGAGGCTCCTGAGTCTTATCGGTAGAACCCCCATTACCTAACCCTAAATCTTGAAAATAACACAAGTGTCAAAACACTTCCGGGTTCGCTGTTGCGCCCCCTTCTGGACATTTTAGACAAAACTCTCAAGAGGGAAAAAGATTCGCAGTGGCCTACTTAGTACGTAGGCAAAAGTTTTTTTTTTTTTGAATTTTTTTGTGCAATTTTAATGGCAGACAAATGGTGGCGCTGTTGCCGCTAGGAAGCTCAGAAATCAATGAGGACAACAGATTCCGAATCGGGTCGCCATTACGGAATTTTAGATGTCTCATACTTGTGTCCTGGACGTTCAGAGGCTCCTGGGTCTTATCGGTAAGATTACCGGTAATCTTGCGAACCCCCATTGCCTAACCCTAACCCTAACCCTAACCCTTTAAAGTGCGATAGCTCCTCCCACAAAGGTCGACACGGTCCCATCTTTTAGTATGTTATATAGCTTGTCGAGACGGACATTTGGATATGTGTCTCTCCGCACACGGTCGCACGGTTCCTAACCCTAGGGTTAGCCTTTAAAGTGCGATAGCTCCTCCCACAAAGGTCGACACGGTCCCATCTTTTAGTATGTTATATAGCTTGTCGAGACGGACATTTGGATATGTGTCTCTCCGCACACGGTCGCACGGTTCCTAACCCTAGGGTTAGCCTTTAAAGTGCGATAGCTCCTCCCACAAAGGTCGACACGGTCCCATCTTTTAGTATGTTATATAGCTTGTCGAGACGGACATTTGGATATGTGTCTCTCCGCACACGGTCGCACGGTTCCTAACCCTAGGGTTAGCCTTTAAAGTGCGATAGCTCCTCCCACAAAGGTCAGAAATAAAAGTTAGTCACGTCCACGCGTAGCCATCGATAAGACGAACGCGATGATATGTGGCTCGCTTCTGGTACTCAATTTTAAGTTTAGCATTTCAACCAAAAACACATTCTTAGTGTCAAAACACTTCCGGGTTCGCTTTGCGCCCCCTTCTGGACATTTTAGACAAAACTCTCAAGAGGGAAAAAGATTCGCAGTGGCCTACTTAGTACGTAGGCAAAAGTTTTTTTTTTTTTGAATTTTTTTGTGCAATTTCAATGGCAGACAAATGGTGGCGCTGTTGCCGCTAGGAAGCTCAGAAATCAATGAGGACAACAGATTCCGAATCGGGTCGCCATTACGGAATTTTTGATGTCTCATACTTGTGTTTTGGACTCTCAGAGGCTCCTGAGTCTTATCGGTAGAACCCCCATTACCTAACCCTAAATCTTGAAAATAACACAAGTGTCAAAACACTTCCGGGTTCGCTGTTGCGCCCCCTTCTGGACATTTTAGACAAAACTCTCAAGAGGGAAAAAGATTCGCAGTGGCCTACTTAGTACGTAGGCAAAAGTTTTTTTTTTTTTGAATTTTTTTGTGCAATTTTAATGGCAGACAAATGGTGGCGCTGTTGCCGCTAGGAAGCTCAGAAATCAATGAGGACAACAGATTCCGAATCGGGTCGCCATTACGGAATTTTAGATGTCTCATACTTGTGTCCTGGACGTTCAGAGGCTCCTGGGTCTTATCGGTAAGATTACCGGTAATCTTGCGAACCCCCATTGCCTAACCCTAACCCTAACCCTAACCCTTTAAAGTGCGATAGCTCCTCCCACAAAGGTCGACACGGTCCCATCTTTTAGTATGTTATATAGCTTGTCGAGACGGACATTTGGATATGTGTCTCTCCGCACACGGTCGCACGGTTCCTAACCCTAGGGTTAGCCTTTAAAGTGCGATAGCTCCTCCCACAAAGGTCGACACGGTCCCATCTTTTAGTATGTTATATAGCTTGTCGAGACGGACATTTGGATATGTGTCTCTCCGCACACGGTCGCACGGTTCCTAACCCTAGGGTTAGCCTTTAAAGTGCGATAGCTCCTCCCACAAAGGTCGACACGGTCCCATCTTTTAGTATGTTATATAGCTTGTCGAGACGGACATTTGGATATGTGTCTCTCCGCACACGGTCGCACGGTTCCTAACCCTAGGGTTAGCCTTTAAAGTGCGATAGCTCCTCCCACAAAGGTCAGAAATAAAAGTTAGTCACGTCCACGCGTAGCCATCGATAAGACGAACGCGATGATATGTGGCTCGCTTCTGGTACTCAATTTTAAGTTTAGCATTTCAACCAAAAACACATTCTTAGTGTCAAAACACTTCCGGGTTCGCTTTGCGCCCCCTTCTGGACATTTTAGACAAAACTCTCAAGAGGGAAAAAGATTCGCAGTGGCCTACTTAGTACGTAGGCAAAAGTTTTTTTTTTTTTGATTTTTTTTGTGCAATTTCAATGGCAGACAAATGGTGGCGCTGTTGCCGCTAGGAAGCTCAGAAATCAATGAGGACAACAGATTCCGAATCGGGTCGCCATTACGGAATTTTTGATGTCTCATACTTGTGTTTTGGACTCTCAGAGGCTCCTGAGTCTTATCGGTAGAACCCCCATTACCTAACCCTAAATCTTGAAAATAACACAAGTGTCAAAACACTTCCGGGTTCGCTGTTGCGCCCCCTTCTGGACATTTTAGACAAAACTCTCAAGAGGGAAAAAGATTCGCAGTGGCCTACTTAGTACGTAGGCAAAAGTTTTTTTTTTTTTGAATTTTTTTGTGCAATTTTAATGGCAGACAAATGGTGGCGCTGTTGCCGCTAGGAAGCTCAGAAATCAATGAGGACAACAGATTCCGAATCGGGTCGCCATTACGGAATTTTAGATGTCTCATACTTGTGTCCTGGACGTTCAGAGGCTCCTGGGTCTTATCGGTAAGATTACCGGTAATCTTGCGAACCCCCATTGCCTAACCCTAACCCTAACCCTAACCCTTTAAAGTGCGATAGCTCCTCCCACAAAGGTCGACACGGTCCCATCTTTTAGTATGTTATATAGCTTGTCGAGACGGACATTTGGATATGTGTCTCTCCGCACACGGTCGCACGGTTCCTAACCCTAGGGTTAGCCTTTAAAGTGCGATAGCTCCTCCCACAAAGGTCGACACGGTCCCATCTTTTAGTATGTTATATAGCTTGTCGAGACGGACATTTGGATATGTGTCTCTCCGCACACGGTCGCACGGTTCCTAACCCTAGGGTTAGCCTTTAAAGTGCGATAGCTCCTCCCACAAAGGTCGACACGGTCCCATCTTTTAGTATGTTATATAGCTTGTCGAGACGGACATTTGGATATGTGTCTCTCCGCACACGGTCGCACGGTTCCTAACCCTAGGGTTAGCCTTTAAAGTGCGATAGCTCCTCCCACAAAGGTCAGAAATAAAAGTTAGTCACGTCCACGCGTAGCCATCGATAAGACGAACGCGATGATATGTGGCTCGCTTCTGGTACTCAATTTTAAGTTTAGCATTTCAACCAAAAACACATTCTTAGTGTCAAAACACTTCCGGGTTCGCTTTGCGCCCCCTTCTGGACATTTTAGACAAAACTCTCAAGAGGGAAAAAGATTCGCAGTGGCCTACTTAGTACGTAGGCAAAAGTTTTTTTTTTTTGAATTTTTTTGTGCAATTTCAATGGCAGACAAATGGTGGCGCTGTTGCCGCTAGGAAGCTCAGAAATCAATGAGGACAACAGATTCCGAATCGGGTCGCCATTACGGAATTTTTGATGTCTCATACTTGTGTTTTGGACTCTCAGAGGCTCCTGAGTCTTATCGGTAGAACCCCCATTACCTAACCCTAAATCTTGAAAATAACACAAGTGTCAAAACACTTCCGGGTTCGCTGTTGCGCCCCCTTCTGGACATTTTAGACAAAACTCTCAAGAGGGAAAAAGATTCGCAGTGGCCTACTTAGTACGTAGGCAAAAGTTTTTTTTTTTTTGAATTTTTTTGTGCAATTTTAATGGCAGACAAATGGTGGCGCTGTTGCCGCTAGGAAGCTCAGAAATCAATGAGGACAACAGATTCCGAATCGGGTCGCCATTACGGAATTTTAGATGTCTCATACTTGTGTCCTGGACGTTCAGAGGCTCCTGGGTCTTATCGGTAAGATTACCGGTAATCTTGCGAACCCCCATTGCCTAACCCTAACCCTAACCCTAACCCTTTAAAGTGCGATAGCTCCTCCCACAAAGGTCGACACGGTCCCATCTTTTAGTATGTTATATAGCTTGTCGAGACGGACATTTGGATATGTGTCTCTCCGCACACGGTCGCACGGTTCCTAACCCTAGGGTTAGCCTTTAAAGTGCGATAGCTCCTCCCACAAAGGTCGACACGGTCCCATCTTTTAGTATGTTATATAGCTTGTCGAGACGGACATTTGGATATGTGTCTCTCCGCACACGGTCGCACGGTTCCTAACCCTAGGGTTAGCCTTTAAAGTGCGATAGCTCCTCCCACAAAGGTCGACACGGTCCCATCTTTTAGTATGTTATATAGCTTGTCGAGACGGACATTTGGATATGTGTCTCTCCGCACACGGTCGCACGGTTCCTAACCCTAGGGTTAGCCTTTAAAGTGCGATAGCTCCTCCCACAAAGGTCAGAAATAAAAGTTAGTCACGTCCACGCGTAGCCATCGATAAGACGAACGCGATGATATGTGGCTCGCTTCTGGTACTCAATTTTAAGTTTAGCATTTCAACCAAAAACACATTCTTAGTGTCAAAACACTTCCGGGTTCGCTTTGCGCCCCCTTCTGGACATTTTAGACAAAACTCTCAAGAGGGAAAAAGATTCGCAGTGGCCTACTTAGTACGTAGGCAAAAGTTTTTTTTTTTTTGAATTTTTTTGTGCAATTTCAATGGCAGACAAATGGTGGCGCTGTTGCCGCTAGGAAGCTCAGAAATCAATGAGGACAACAGATTCCGAATCGGGTCGCCATTACGGAATTTTTGATGTCTCATACTTGTGTTTTGGACTCTCAGAGGCTCCTGAGTCTTATCGGTAGAACCCCCATTACCTAACCCTAAATCTTGAAAATAACACAAGTGTCAAAACACTTCCGGGTTCGCTGTTGCGCCCCCTTCTGGACATTTTAGACAAAACTCTCAAGAGGGAAAAAGATTCGCAGTGGCCTACTTAGTACGTAGGCAAAAGTTTTTTTTTTTTTGAATTTTTTTGTGCAATTTTAATGGCAGACAAATGGTGGCGCTGTTGCCGCTAGGAAGCTCAGAAATCAATGAGGACAACAGATTCCGAATCGGGTCGCCATTACGGAATTTTAGATGTCTCATACTTGTGTCCTGGACGTTCAGAGGCTCCTGGGTCTTATCGGTAAGATTACCGGTAATCTTGCGAACCCCCATTGCCTAACCCTAACCCTAACCCTAACCCTTTAAAGTGCGATAGCTCCTCCCACAAAGGTCGACACGGTCCCATCTTTTAGTATGTTATATAGCTTGTCGAGACGGACATTTGGATATGTGTCTCTCCGCACACGGTCGCACGGTTCCTAACCCTAGGGTTAGCCTTTAAAGTGCGATAGCTCCTCCCACAAAGGTCGACACGGTCCCATCTTTTAGTATGTTATATAGCTTGTCGAGACGGACATTTGGATATGTGTCTCTCCGCACACGGTCGCACGGTTCCTAACCCTAGGGTTAGCCTTTAAAGTGCGATAGCTCCTCCCACAAAGGTCGACACGGTCCCATCTTTTAGTATGTTATATAGCTTGTCGAGACGGACATTTGGATATGTGTCTCTCCGCACACGGTCGCACGGTTCCTAACCCTAGGGTTAGCCTTTAAAGTGCGATAGCTCCTCCCACAAAGGTCAGAAATAAAAGTTAGTCACGTCCACGCGTAGCCATCGATAAGACGAACGCGATGATATGTGGCTCGCTTCTGGTACTCAATTTTAAGTTTAGCATTTCAACCAAAAACACATTCTTAGTGTCAAAACACTTCCGGGTTCGCTTTGCGCCCCCTTCTGGACATTTTAGACAAAACTCTCAAGAGGGAAAAAGATTCGCAGTGGCCTACTTAGTACGTAGGCAAAAGTTTTTTTTTTTTTGATTTTTTTTGTGCAATTTCAATGGCAGACAAATGGTGGCGCTGTTGCCGCTAGGAAGCTCAGAAATCAATGAGGACAACAGATTCCGAATCGGGTCGCCATTACGGAATTTTTGATGTCTCATACTTGTGTTTTGGACTCTCAGAGGCTCCTGAGTCTTATCGGTAGAACCCCCATTACCTAACCCTAAATCTTGAAAATAACACAAGTGTCAAAACACTTCCGGGTTCGCTGTTGCGCCCCCTTCTGGACATTTTAGACAAAACTCTCAAGAGGGAAAAAGATTCGCAGTGGCCTACTTAGTACGTAGGCAAAAGTTTTTTTTTTTTGAATTTTTTTGTGCAATTTTAATGGCAGACAAATGGTGGCGCTGTTGCCGCTAGGAAGCTCAGAAATCAATGAGGACAACAGATTCCGAATCGGGTCGCCATTACGGAATTTTAGATGTCTCATACTTGTGTCCTGGACGTTCAGAGGCTCCTGGGTCTTATCGGTAAGATTACCGGTAATCTTGCGAACCCCCATTGCCTAACCCTAACCCTAACCCCTAACCCTTTAAAGTGCGATAGCTCCTCCCACAAAGGTCGACACGGTCCCATCTTTTAGTATGTTATATAGCTTGTCGAGACGGACATTTGGATATGTGTCTCTCCGCACACGGTCGCACGGTTCCTAACCCTAGGGTTAGCCTTTAAAGTGCGATAGCTCCTCCCACAAAGGTCGACACGGTCCCATCTTTTAGTATGTTATATAGCTTGTCGAGACGGACATTTGGATATGTGTCTCTCCGCACACGGTCGCACGGTTCCTAACCCTAGGGTTAGCCTTTAAAGTGCGATAGCTCCTCCCACAAAGGTCGACACGGTCCCATCTTTTAGTATGTTATATAGCTTGTCGAGACGGACATTTGGATATGTGTCTCTCCGCACACGGTCGCACGGTTCCTAACCCTAGGGTTAGCCTTTAAAGTGCGATAGCTCCTCCCACAAAGGTCAGAAATAAAAGTTAGTCACGTCCACGCGTAGCCATCGATAAGACGAACGCGATGATATGTGGCTCGCTTCTGGTACTCAATTTTAAGTTTAGCATTTCAACCAAAAACACATTCTTAGTGTCAAAACACTTCCGGGTTCGCTTTGCGCCCCCTTCTGGACATTTTAGACAAAACTCTCAAGAGGGAAAAAGATTCGCAGTGGCCTACTTAGTACGTAGGCAAAAGTTTTTTTTTTTTTGAATTTTTTTGTGCAATTTCAATGGCAGACAAATGGTGGCGCTGTTGCCGCTAGGAAGCTCAGAAATCAATGAGGACAACAGATTCCGAATCGGGTCGCCATTACGGAATTTTTGATGTCTCATACTTGTGTTTTGGACTCTCAGAGGCTCCTGAGTCTTATCGGTAGAACCCCCATTACCTAACCCTAAATCTTGAAAATAACACAAGTGTCAAAACACTTCCGGGTTCGCTGTTGCGCCCCCTTCTGGACATTTTAGACAAAACTCTCAAGAGGGAAAAAGATTCGCAGTGGCCTACTTAGTACGTAGGCAAAAGTTTTTTTTTTTTTGAATTTTTTTGTGCAATTTTAATGGCAGACAAATGGTGGCGCTGTTGCCGCTAGGAAGCTCAGAAATCAATGAGGACAACAGATTCCGAATCGGGTCGCCATTACGGAATTTTAGATGTCTCATACTTGTGTCCTGGACGTTCAGAGGCTCCTGGGTCTTATCGGTAAGATTACCGGTAATCTTGCGAACCCCCATTGCCTAACCCTAACCCTAACCCTAACCCTTTAAAGTGCGATAGCTCCTCCCACAAAGGTCGACACGGTCCCATCTTTTAGTATGTTATATAGCTTGTCGAGACGGACATTTGGATATGTGTCTCTCCGCACACGGTCGCACGGTTCCTAACCCTAGGGTTAGCCTTTAAAGTGCGATAGCTCCTCCCACAAAGGTCGACACGGTCCCATCTTTTAGTATGTTATATAGCTTGTCGAGACGGACATTTGGATATGTGTCTCTCCGCACACGGTCGCACGGTTCCTAACCCTAGGGTTAGCCTTTAAAGTGCGATAGCTCCTCCCACAAAGGTCGACACGGTCCCATCTTTTAGTATGTTATATAGCTTGTCGAGACGGACATTTGGATATGTGTCTCTCCGCACACGGTCGCACGGTTCCTAACCCTAGGGTTAGCCTTTAAAGTGCGATAGCTCCTCCCACAAAGGTCAGAAATAAAAGTTAGTCACGTCCACGCGTAGCCATCGATAAGACGAACGCGATGATATGTGGCTCGCTTCTGGTACTCAATTTTAAGTTTAGCATTTCAACCAAAAACACATTCTTAGTGTCAAAACACTTCCGGGTTCGCTTTGCGCCCCCTTCTGGACATTTTAGACAAAACTCTCAAGAGGGAAAAAGATTCGCAGTGGCCTACTTAGTACGTAGGCAAAAGTTTTTTTTTTTTTGAATTTTTTTGTGCAATTTCAATGGCAGACAAATGGTGGCGCTGTTGCCGCTAGGAAGCTCAGAAATCAATGAGGACAACAGATTCCGAATCGGGTCGCCATTACGGAATTTTTGATGTCTCATACTTGTGTTTTGGACTCTCAGAGGCTCCTGAGTCTTATCGGTAGAACCCCCATTACCTAACCCTAAATCTTGAAAATAACACAAGTGTCAAAACACTTCCGGGTTCGCTGTTGCGCCCCCTTCTGGACATTTTAGACAAAACTCTCAAGAGGGAAAAAGATTCGCAGTGGCCTACTTAGTACGTAGGCAAAAGTTTTTTTTTTTTTGAATTTTTTTGTGCAATTTTAATGGCAGACAAATGGTGGCGCTGTTGCCGCTAGGAAGCTCAGAAATCAATGAGGACAACAGATTCCGAATCGGGTCGCCATTACGGAATTTTAGATGTCTCATATTTGTGTCCTGGACGTTCAGAGGCTCCTGGGTCTTATCGGTAAGATTACCGGTAATCTTGCGAACCCCCATTGCCTAACCCTAACCCTAACCCTAACCCTTTAAAGTGCGATAGCTCCTCCCACAAAGGTCGACACGGTCCCATCTTTTAGTATGTTATATAGCTTGTCGAGACGGACATTTGGATATGTGTCTCTCCGCACACGGTCGCACGGTTCCTAACCCTAGGGTTAGCCTTTAAAGTGCGATAGCTCCTCCCACAAAGGTCGACACGGTCCCATCTTTTAGTATGTTATATAGCTTGTCGAGACGGACATTTGGATATGTGTCTCTCCGCACACGGTCGCACGGTTCCTAACCCTAGGGTTAGCCTTTAAAGTGCGATAGCTCCTCCCACAAAGGTCGACACGGTCCCATCTTTTAGTATGTTATATAGCTTGTCGAGACGGACATTTGGATATGTGTCTCTCCGCACACGGTCGCACGGTTCCTAACCCTAGGGTTAGCCTTTAAAGTGCGATAGCTCCTCCCACAAAGGTCAGAAATAAAAGTTAGTCACGTCCACGCGTAGCCATCGATAAGACGAACGCGATGATATGTGGCTCGCTTCTGGTACTCAATTTTAAGTTTAGCATTTCAACCAAAAACACATTCTTAGTGTCAAAACACTTCCGGGTTCGCTTTGCGCCCCCTTCTGGACATTTTAGACAAAACTCTCAAGAGGGAAAAAGATTCGCAGTGGCCTACTTAGTACGTAGGCAAAAGTTTTTTTTTTTTTGAATTTTTTTGTGCAATTTCAATGGCAGACAAATGGTGGCGCTGTTGCCGCTAGGAAGCTCAGAAATCAATGAGGACAACAGATTCCGAATCGGGTCGCCATTACGGAATTTTTGATGTCTCATACTTGTGTTTTGGACTCTCAGAGGCTCCTGAGTCTTATCGGTAGAACCCCCATTACCTAACCCTAAATCTTGAAAATAACACAAGTGTCAAAACACTTCCGGGTTCGCTGTTGCGCCCCCTTCTGGACATTTTAGACAAAACTCTCAAGAGGGAAAAAGATTCGCAGTGGCCTACTTAGTACGTAGGCAAAAGTTTTTTTTTTTTTGAATTTTTTTGTGCAATTTTAATGGCAGACAAATGGTGGCGCTGTTGCCGCTAGGAAGCTCAGAAATCAATGAGGACAACAGATTCCGAATCGGGTCGCCATTACGGAATTTTAGATGTCTCATACTTGTGTCCTGGACGTTCAGAGGCTCCTGGGTCTTATCGGTAAGATTACCGGTAATCTTGCGAACCCCCATTGCCTAACCCTAACCCTAACCCTAACCCTTTAAAGTGCGATAGCTCCTCCCACAAAGGTCGACACGGTCCCATCTTTTAGTATGTTATATAGCTTGTCGAGACGGACATTTGGATATGTGTCTCTCCGCACACGGTCGCACGGTTCCTAACCCTAGGGTTAGCCTTTAAAGTGCGATAGCTCCTCCCACAAAGGTCGACACGGTCCCATCTTTTAGTATGTTATATAGCTTGTCGAGACGGACATTTGGATATGTGTCTCTCCGCACACGGTCGCACGGTTCCTAACCCTAGGGTTAGCCTTTAAAGTGCGATAGCTCCTCCCACAAAGGTCGACACGGTCCCATCTTTTAGTATGTTATATAGCTTGTCGAGACGGACATTTGGATATGTGTCTCTCCGCACACGGTCGCACGGTTCCTAACCCTAGGGTTAGCCTTTAAAGTGCGATAGCTCCTCCCACAAAGGTCAGAAATAAAAGTTAGTCACGTCCACGCGTAGCCATCGATAAGACGAACGCGATGATATGTGGCTCGCTTCTGGTACTCAATTTTAAGTTTAGCATTTCAACCAAAAACACATTCTTAGTGTCAAAACACTTCCGGGTTCGCTTTGCGCCCCCTTCTGGACATTTTAGACAAAACTCTCAAGAGGGAAAAAGATTCGCAGTGGCCTACTTAGTACGTAGGCAAAAGTTTTTTTTTTTTTGAATTTTTTTGTGCAATTTCAATGGCAGACAAATGGTGGCGCTGTTGCCGCTAGGAAGCTCAGAAATCAATGAGGACAACAGATTCCGAATCGGGTCGCCATTACGGAATTTTTGATGTCTCATACTTGTGTTTTGGACTCTCAGAGGCTCCTGAGTCTTATCGGTAGAACCCCCATTACCTAACCCTAAATCTTGAAAATAACACAAGTGTCAAAACACTTCCGGGTTCGCTGTTGCGCCCCCTTCTGGACATTTTAGACAAAACTCTCAAGAGGGAAAAAGATTCGCAGTGGCCTACTTAGTACGTAGGCAAAAGTTTTTTTTTTTTTGAATTTTTTTGTGCAATTTTAATGGCAGACAAATGGTGGCGCTGTTGCCGCTAGGAAGCTCAGAAATCAATGAGGACAACAGATTCCGAATCGGGTCGCCATTACGGAATTTTAGATGTCTCATACTTGTGTCCTGGACGTTCAGAGGCTCCTGGGTCTTATCGGTAAGATTACCGGTAATCTTGCGAACCCCCATTGCCCTAACCCTAACCCTAACCCTAACCCTTTAAAGTGCGATAGCTCCTCCCACAAAGGTCGACACGGTCCCATCTTTTAGTATGTTATATAGCTTGTCGAGACGGACATTTGGATATGTGTCTCTCCGCACACGGTCGCACGGTTCCTAACCCTAGGGTTAGCCTTTAAAGTGCGATAGCTCCTCCCACAAAGGTCGACACGGTCCCATCTTTTAGTATGTTATATAGCTTGTCGAGACGGACATTTGGATATGTGTCTCTCCGCACACGGTCGCACGGTTCCTAACCCTAGGGTTAGCCTTTAAAGTGCGATAGCTCCTCCCACAAAGGTCGACACGGTCCCATCTTTTAGTATGTTATATAGCTTGTCGAGACGGACATTTGGATATGTGTCTCTCCGCACACGGTCGCACGGTTCCTAACCCTAGGGTTAGCCTTTAAAGTGCGATAGCTCCTCCCACAAAGGTCAGAAATAAAAGTTAGTCACGTCCACGCGTAGCCATCGATAAGACGAACGCGATGATATGTGGCTCGCTTCTGGTACTCAATTTTAAGTTTAGCATTTCAACCAAAAACACATTCTTAGTGTCAAAACACTTCCGGGTTCGCTTTGCGCCCCCTTCTGGACATTTTAGACAAAACTCTCAAGAGGGAAAAAGATTCGCAGTGGCCTACTTAGTACGTAGGCAAAAGTTTTTTTTTTTTTGAATTTTTTTGTGCAATTTCAATGGCAGACAAATGGTGGCGCTGTTGCCGCTAGGAAGCTCAGAAATCAATGAGGACAACAGATTCCGAATCGGGTCGCCATTACGGAATTTTTGATGTCTCATACTTGTGTTTTGGACTCTCAGAGGCTCCTGAGTCTTATCGGTAGAACCCCCATTACCTAACCCTAAATCTTGAAAATAACACAAGTGTCAAAACACTTCCGGGTTCGCTGTTGCGCCCCCTTCTGGACATTTTAGACAAAACTCTCAAGAGGGAAAAAGATTCGCAGTGGCCTACTTAGTACGTAGGCAAAAGTTTTTTTTTTTTTGAATTTTTTTGTGCAATTTTAATGGCAGACAAATGGTGGCGCTGTTGCCGCTAGGAAGCTCAGAAATCAATGAGGACAACAGATTCCGAATCGGGTCGCCATTACGGAATTTTAGATGTCTCATACTTGTGTCCTGGACGTTCAGAGGCTCCTGGGTCTTATCGGTAAGATTACCGGTAATCTTGCGAACCCCCATTGCCCTAACCCTAACCCTAACCCTAACCCTTTAAAGTGCGATAGCTCCTCCCACAAAGGTCGACACGGTCCCATCTTTTAGTATGTTATATAGCTTGTCGAGACGGACATTTGGATATGTGTCTCTCCGCACACGGTCGCACGGTTCCTAACCCTAGGGTTAGCCTTTAAAGTGCGATAGCTCCTCCCACAAAGGTCGACACGGTCCCATCTTTTAGTATGTTATATAGCTTGTCGAGACGGACATTTGGATATGTGTCTCTCCGCACACGGTCGCACGGTTCCTAACCCTAGGGTTAGCCTTTAAAGTGCGATAGCTCCTCCCACAAAGGTCGACACGGTCCCATCTTTTAGTATGTTATATAGCTTGTCGAGACGGACATTTGGATATGTGTCTCTCCGCACACGGTCGCACGGTTCCTAACCCTAGGGTTAGCCTTTAAAGTGCGATAGCTCCTCCCACAAAGGTCAGAAATAAAAGTTAGTCACGTCCACGCGTAGCCATCGATAAGACGAACGCGATGATATGTGGCTCGCTTCTGGTACTCAATTTTAAGTTTAGCATTTCAACCAAAAACACATTCTTAGCATCGGTAACCCTATAAGCCTTTCGATCAGGTAAAACTAGGGTTATCTAGGGTTAGGGTTAGGGGCTACGGGGGTCGCACGACAATGGCGGACATATCAGATCGTAGGCCTCGGAAAGCTGGAAACGCCAACGTCAATTACTTGTCTGACGGACGTATCGTTCAAGAGCTATCGCGCGTTGAAAACTAACCCTAACCCTAGCCAATTAAGAGAACCGTAAGTCCGTGTGCTGGGAAACACATATCAGCGCGTCCGCCTCGTCGTTCTGAGTCGGAAAATGGTCTCGGTTTTTTACAGAAGTTTTCTGGCGGCTAAGTGGCTATTACACCCACTTCCCGACATCGTAGAGACACGAGACCACCACGGCTGTATTCAGCGGGAAAAAGTGAGTCTAGGGAGCCAACTCCCGACGCTCAAAGACACTCCGAAGACCCAAAGGTCAAGCGTTGACATTTTAGGCTTTATTTTGCGGCCTTGCAGCTTTAAAATTCAATAAGATATTCAAAAAAATTGCTGTCTTCACAAACAAGACTGTTTCTAAATGTTTGAAGCGTCCCGAATCCGATGGAAGTGGTTTCGTAGCTCTCCGACACTGCTAACTCTCCGCCAAATCAAAAGAGACACGTTTTTTCAGCCCCTAGAGCTCAATTATTATTATTTTTTTTCAAACAACACATTTTCTGAATCACTTTTTCATGCCGGATTTAATGGAATTGGTCCCGTCGCTCTACGACACTCCTAAGGTCTGGGGTAAATTTTACTAAGTCCCAGAGCTTGGGGACACCAAAATAAGTGCACTGGGGACTATTACCAGTCGATCCCAAATCACTTGAAACATGCAAAAAAAGAAAAAAAATTAAAAAAAAAAGAAAAAAAGAAAAAAAAAGAAAAAAAATTCAAAAAAAAAAAAAAAAAAATCAAAAAAAAGAAAAAAAAAAAAGAAACTAAACCAAAAAAAAAAAAAAAAAAAACCTTCTTGATGTGGACTTAGACTTGTCTTAGTACTACAACTACAACCTATCTCAAACCCTCACCCTGAACCTAACCCGCAGACTTGTATACACTAACCCTAACCAGTCTTAGTACTACAACTACTACCTATCTCAAACCCTCACCCTAAACCTAACCCGCAGACTTGTATACACTAAGCCTAACCCTAAAAAAAAAAAAAAAAAAATCTGGAAAAAAACACAAGTGTCAAAACACTTCCGGGTTCGCTTTGCGCCCCCTTCTGGACATTTTAGACAAAACTCTCAAGAGGGAAAAAGATTCGCAGTGGCCTACTTAGTACGTAGGCAAAAGTTTTTTTTTTTTTGAATTTTTTTGTGCAATTTCAATGGCAGACAAATGGTGGCGCTGTTGCCGCTAGGAAGCTCAGAAATCAATGAGGACAACAGATTCCGAATCGGGTCGCCATTACGGAATTTTAGATGTCTCATACTTGTGTCCTGGACGTTCAGAGGCTCCTGGGTCTTATCGGTAAGATTACCGGTAATCTTGCGAACCCCCATTGCCCTAACCCTAACCCTAACCCTAACCCTTTAAAGTGCGATAGCTCCTCCCACAAAGGTCGACACGGTCCCATCACGGTCCCATCACGGTCCCATCAAAAAAATTAAAAAAAAAAAGAAAAAAAAAAAAAAAAGAAAAAAAATTCAAAAAAAAAAAAAAAAAAATCAAAAAAAAAAAAAAAAAAAAAGAAACTAAACCAAAAAAAAAAAAAAAAAAAAAACCTTCTTGATGTGGACTTAGACTTGTCTTAGTACTACAACTACAACCTATCTCAAACCCTCACCCTGAACCTAACCCGCAGACTTGTATACACTAACCCTAACCAGTCTTAGTACTACAACTACTACCTATCTCAAACCCTCACCCTAAACCTAACCCGCAGACTTGTATACACTAAGCCTAACCCTAAAAAAAAAAAAAAAAAATCTGGAAAAAAACACAAGTGTCAAAACACTTCCGGGTTCGCTTTGCGCCCCCTTCTGGACATTTTAGACAAAACTCTCAAGAGGGAAAAAGATTCGCAGTGGCCTACTTAGTACGTAGGCAAAAGTTTTTTTTTTTTTGAATTTTTTTGTGCAATTTCAATGGCAGACAAATGGTGGCGCTGTTGCCGCTAGGAAGCTCAGAAATCAATGAGGACAACAGATTCCGAATCGGGTCGCCATTACGGAATTTTTGATGTCTCATACTTGTGTTTTGGACTCTCAGAGGCTCCTGAGTCTTATCGGTAGAACCCCCATTACCTAACCCTAAATCTTGAAAATAACACAAGTGTCAAAACACTTCCGGGTTCGCTGTTGCGCCCCCTTCTGGACATTTTAGACAAAACTCTCAAGAGGGAAAAAGATTCGCAGTGGCCTACTTAGTACGTAGGCAAAAGTTTTTTTTTTTTTGAATTTTTTTGTGCAATTTTAATGGCAGACAAATGGTGGCGCTGTTGCCGCTAGGAAGCTCAGAAATCAATGAGGACAACAGATTCCGAATCGGGTCGCCATTACGGAATTTTAGATGTCTCATACTTGTGTCCTGGACGTTCAGAGGCTCCTGGGTCTTATCGGTAAGATTACCGGTAATCTTGCGAACCCCCATTGCCTAACCCTAACCCTAACCCTAACCCTTTAAAGTGCGATAGCTCCTCCCACAAAGGTCGACACGGTCCCATCTTTTAGTATGTTATATAGCTTGTCGAGACGGACATTTGGATATGTGTCTCTCCGCACACGGTCGCACGGTTCCTAACCCTAGGGTTAGCCTTTAAAGTGCGATAGCTCCTCCCACAAAGGTCGACACGGTCCCATCTTTTAGTATGTTATATAGCTTGTCGAGACGGACATTTGGATATGTGTCTCTCCGCACACGGTCGCACGGTTCCTAACCCTAGGGTTAGCCTTTAAAGTGCGATAGCTCCTCCCACAAAGGTCGACACGGTCCCATCTTTTAGTATGTTATATAGCTTGTCGAGACGGACATTTGGATATGTGTCTCTCCGCACACGGTCGCACGGTTCCTAACCCTAGGGTTAGCCTTTAAAGTGCGATAGCTCCTCCCACAAAGGTCAGAAATAAAAGTTAGTCACGTCCACGCGTAGCCATCGATAAGACGAACGCGATGATATGTGGCTCGCTTCTGGTACTCAATTTTAAGTTTAGCATTTCAACCAAAAACACATTCTTAGCATCGGTAACCCTATAAGCCTTTCGATCAGGTAAAACTAGGGTTATCTAGGGTTAGGGTTAGGGGCTACGGGGGTCGCACGACAATGGCGGACATATCAGATCGTAGGCCTCGGAAAGCTGGAAACGCCAACGTCAATTACTTGTCTGACGGACGTATCGTTCAAGAGCTATCGCGCGTTGAAAACTAACCCTAACCCTAGCCAATTAAGAGAACCGTAAGTCCGTGTGCTGGGAAACACATATCAGCGCGTCCGCCTCGTCGTTCTGAGTCGGAAAATGGTCTCGGTTTTTTACAGAAGTTTTCTGGCGGCTAAGTGGCTATTACACCCACTTCCCGACATCGTAGAGACACGAGACCACGGCTGTATTCAGCGGGAAAAAGTGAGTCTAGGGAGCCAACTCCCGACGCTCAAAGACACTCCGAAGACCCAAAGGTCAAGCGTTGACATTTTAGGCTTTATTTTGCGGCCTTGCAGCTTTAAAATTCAATAAGATATTCAAAACAATTGCTGTCTTCACAAACAAGACTGTTTCTAAATGTTTGAAGCGTCCCGAATCCGATGGAAGTGGTTTCGTAGCTCTCCGACACTGCTAACTCTCCGCCAAATCAAAAGAGACACGTTTTTTCAGCCCCTAGAGCTCAATTATTATTTTTTTTTTTCAAACAACACATTTTCTGAATCACTTTTTCATGCCGGATTTAATGGAATTGGTCCCGTCGCTCTACGACACTCCTAAGGTCTGGGGTAAATTTTACTAAGTCCCAGAGCTTGGGGACACCAAAATAAGTGCACTGGGGACTATTACCAGTCGATCCCAAATCACTTGAAACATGCAAAAAAAGAAAAAAAATTAAAAAAAAAAAGAAAAAAAGAAAAAAAAAGAAAAAAAATTCAAAAAAAAAAAAAAAAAAATCAAAAAAAAGAAAAAAAAAAAAGAAACTAAACCAAAAAAAAAAAAAAAAAAAACCTTCTTGATGTGGACTTAGACTTGTCTTAGTACTACAACTACAACCTATCTCAAACCCTCACCCTGAACCTAACCCGCAGACTTGTATACACTAACCCTAACCAGTCTTAGTACTACAACTACTACCTATCTCAAACCCTCACCCTAAACCTAACCCGCAGACTTGTATACACTAAGCCTAACCCTAAAAAAAAAAAAAAAAAAATCTGGAAAAAAACACAAGTGTCAAAACACTTCCGGGTTCGCTTTGCGCCCCCTTCTGGACATTTTAGACAAAACTCTCAAGAGGGAAAAAGATTCGCAGTGGCCTACTTAGTACGTAGGCAAAAGTTTTTTTTTTTTTGAATTTTTTTGTGCAATTTCAATGGCAGACAAATGGTGGCGCTGTTGCCGCTAGGAAGCTCAGAAATCAATGAGGACAACAGATTCCGAATCGGGTCGCCATTACGGAATTTTAGATGTCTCATACTTGTGTCCTGGACGTTCAGAGGCTCCTGGGTCTTATCGGTAAGATTACCGGTAATCTTGCGAACCCCCATTGCCCTAACCCTAACCCTAACCCTAACCCTTTAAAGTGCGATAGCTCCTCCCACAAAGGTCGACACGGTCCCATCACGGTCCCATCACGGTCCCATCAAAAAAATTAAAAAAAAAAAGAAAAAAAAAAAAAAAAGAAAAAAAATTCAAAAAAAAAAAAAAAAAAATCAAAAAAAAAAAAAAAAAAAAAAGAAACTAAACCAAAAAAAAAAAAAAAAAAAAAACCTTCTTGATGTGGACTTAGACTTGTCTTAGTACTACAACTACAACCTATCTCAAACCCTCACCCTGAACCTAACCCGCAGACTTGTATACACTAACCCTAACCAGTCTTAGTACTACAACTACTACCTATCTCAAACCCTCACCCTAAACCTAACCCGCAGACTTGTATACACTAAGCCTAACCCTAAAAAAAAAAAAAAAAAATCTGGAAAAAAACACAAGTGTCAAAACACTTCCGGGTTCGCTTTGCGCCCCCTTCTGGACATTTTAGACAAAACTCTCAAGAGGGAAAAAGATTCGCAGTGGCCTACTT
Source organism: Protomyctophum bolini (assembly GCF_963924005.1). Lineage (NCBI taxonomy): Eukaryota > Metazoa > Chordata > Actinopteri > Myctophiformes > Myctophidae > Protomyctophum > Protomyctophum bolini. The sequence continues at coordinate 29,236 of NW_027665378.1, read as the reverse complement.
AGTACGTAGGCAAAAGTTTTTTTTTTTTTGAATTTTTTTGTGCAATTTCAATGGCAGACAAATGGTGGCGCTGTTGCCGCTAGGAAGCTCAGAAATCAATGAGGACAACAGATTCCGAATCGGGTCGCCATTACGGAATTTTTGATGTCTCATACTTGTGTTTTGGACTCTCAGAGGCTCCTGAGTCTTATCGGTAGAACCCCCATTACCTAACCCTAAATCTTGAAAATAACACAAGTGTCAAAACACTTCCGGGTTCGCTGTTGCGCCCCCTTCTGGACATTTTAGACAAAACTCTCAAGAGGGAAAAAGATTCGCAGTGGCCTACTTAGTACGTAGGCAAAAGTTTTTTTTTTTTTGAATTTTTTTGTGCAATTTTAATGGCAGACAAATGGTGGCGCTGTTGCCGCTAGGAAGCTCAGAAATCAATGAGGACAACAGATTCCGAATCGGGTCGCCATTACGGAATTTTAGATGTCTCATACTTGTGTCCTGGACGTTCAGAGGCTCCTGGGTCTTATCGGTAAGATTACCGGTAATCTTGCGAACCCCCATTGCCTAACCCTAACCCTAACCCTAACCCTTTAAAGTGCGATAGCTCCTCCCACAAAGGTCGACACGGTCCCATCTTTTAGTATGTTATATAGCTTGTCGAGACGGACATTTGGATATGTGTCTCTCCGCACACGGTCGCACGGTTCCTAACCCTAGGGTTAGCCTTTAAAGTGCGATAGCTCCTCCCACAAAGGTCGACACGGTCCCATCTTTTAGTATGTTATATAGCTTGTCGAGACGGACATTTGGATATGTGTCTCTCCGCACACGGTCGCACGGTTCCTAACCCTAGGGTTAGCCTTTAAAGTGCGATAGCTCCTCCCACAAAGGTCGACACGGTCCCATCTTTTAGTATGTTATATAGCTTGTCGAGACGGACATTTGGATATGTGTCTCTCCGCACACGGTCGCACGGTTCCTAACCCTAGGGTTAGCCTTTAAAGTGCGATAGCTCCTCCCACAAAGGTCAGAAATAAAAGTTAGTCACGTCCACGCGTAGCCATCGATAAGACGAACGCGATGATATGTGGCTCGCTTCTGGTACTCAATTTTAAGTTTAGCATTTCAACCAAAAACACATTCTTAGCATCGGTAACCCTATAAGCCTTTCGATCAGGTAAAACTAGGGTTATCTAGGGTTAGGGTTAGGGGCTACGGGGGTCGCACGACAATGGCGGACATATCAGATCGTAGGCCTCGGAAAGCTGGAAACGCCAACGTCAATTACTTGTCTGACGGACGTATCGTTCAAGAGCTATCGCGCGTTGAAAACTAACCCTAACCCTAGCCAATTAAGAGAACCGTAAGTCCGTGTGCTGGGAAACACATATCAGCGCGTCCGCCTCGTCGTTCTGAGTCGGAAAATGGTCTCGGTTTTTTACAGAAGTTTTCTGGCGGCTAAGTGGCTATTACACCCACTTCCCGACATCGTAGAGACACGAGACCACGGCTGTATTCAGCGGGAAAAAGTGAGTCTAGGGAGCCAACTCCCGACGCTCAAAGACACTCCGAAGACCCAAAGGTCAAGCGTTGACATTTTAGGCTTTATTTTGCGGCCTTGCAGCTTTAAAATTCAATAAGATATTCAAAACAATTGCTGTCTTCACAAACAAGACTGTTTCTAAATGTTTGAAGCGTCCCGAATCCGATGGAAGTGGTTTCGTAGCTCTCCGACACTGCTAACTCTCCGCCAAATCAAAAGAGACACGTTTTTTCAGCCCCTAGAGCTCAATTATTATTTTTTTTTTTCAAACAACACATTTTCTGAATCACTTTTTCATGCCGGATTTAATGGAATTGGTCCCGTCGCTCTACGACACTCCTAAGGTCTGGGGTAAATTTTACTAAGTCCCAGAGCTTGGGGACACCAAAATAAGTGCACTGGGGACTATTACCAGTCGATCCCAAATCACTTGAAACATGCAAAAAAAGAAAAAAAAAAAAAAAAAAAAAGAAAAAAAGAAAAAAAAAGAAAAAAAATTCAAAAAAAAAAAAAAAAAAATCAAAAAAAAAAAAAAAAAAAAAGAAACTAAACCAAAAAAATAAATAAAAAAAAAACCTTCTTGATGTGGACTTAGACTTGTCTTAGTACTACAACTACAACCTATCTCAAACCCTCACCCTGAACCTAACCCGCAGACTTGTATACACTAACCCTAACCAGTCTTAGTACTACAACTACTACCTATCTCAAACCCTCACCCTAAACCTAACCCGCAGACTTGTATACACTAAGCCTAACCCTAAAAAAAAAAAAAAAAAATCTGGAAAAAAACACAAGTGTCAAAACACTTCCGGGTTCGCTTTGCGCCCCCTTCTGGACATTTTAGACAAAACTCTCAAGAGGGAAAAAGATTCGCAGTGGCCTACTTAGTACGTAGGCAAAAGTTTTTTTTTTTTGAATTTTTTTGTGCAATTTCAATGGCAGACAAATGGTGGCGCTGTTGCCGCTAGGAAGCTCAGAAATCAATGAGGACAACAGATTCCGAATCGGGTCGCCATTACGGAATTTTTGATGTCTCATACTTGTGTCCTGGACGTTCAGAGGCTCCTGGGTCTTATCGGTAAGATTACCGGTAATCTTGCGAACCCCCATTGCCTAACCCTAACCCTAACCCTAACCCTTTAAAGTGCGATAGCTCCTCCCACAAAGGTCGACACGGTCCCATCTTTTAGTATGTTATATAGCTTGTCGAGACGGACATTTGGATATGTGTCTCTCCGCACACGGTCGCACGGTTCCTAACCCTAGGGTTAGCCTTTAAAGTGCGATAGCTCCTCCCACAAAGGTCGACACGGTCCCATCTTTTAGTATGTTATATAGCTTGTCGAGACGGACATTTGGATATGTGTCTCTCCGCACACGGTCGCACGGTTCCTAACCCTAGGGTTAGCCTTTAAAGTGCGATAGCTCCTCCCACAAAGGTCGACACGGTCCCATCTTTTAGTATGTTATATAGCTTGTCGAGACGGACATTTGGATATGTGTCTCTCCGCACACGGTCGCACGGTTCCTAACCCTAGGGTTAGCCTTTAAAGTGCGATAGCTCCTCCCACAAAGGTCAGAAATAAAAGTTAGTCACGTCCACGCGTAGCCATCGATAAGACGAACGCGATGATATGTGGCTCGCTTCTGGTACTCAATTTTAAGTTTAGCATTTCAACCAAAAACACATTCTTAGTGTCAAAACACTTCCGGGTTCGCTTTGCGCCCCCTTCTGGACATTTTAGACAAAACTCTCAAGAGGGAAAAAGATTCGCAGTGGCCTACTTAGTACGTAGGCAAAAGTTTTTTTTTTTTTGAATTTTTTTGTGCAATTTCAATGGCAGACAAATGGTGGCGCTGTTGCCGCTAGGAAGCTCAGAAATCAATGAGGACAACAGATTCCGAATCGGGTCGCCATTACGGAATTTTTGATGTCTCATACTTGTGTTTTGGACTCTCAGAGGCTCCTGAGTCTTATCGGTAGAACCCCCATTACCTAACCCTAAATCTTGAAAATAACACAAGTGTCAAAACACTTCCGGGTTCGCTGTTGCGCCCCCTTCTGGACATTTTAGACAAAACTCTCAAGAGGGAAAAAGATTCGCAGTGGCCTACTTAGTACGTAGGCAAAAGTTTTTTTTTTTTTGAATTTTTTTGTGCAATTTTAATGGCAGACAAATGGTGGCGCTGTTGCCGCTAGGAAGCTCAGAAATCAATGAGGACAACAGATTCCGAATCGGGTCGCCATTACGGAATTTTAGATGTCTCATACTTGTGTCCTGGACGTTCAGAGGCTCCTGGGTCTTATCGGTAAGATTACCGGTAATCTTGCGAACCCCCATTGCCCTAACCCTAACCCTAACCCTAACCCTTTAAAGTGCGATAGCTCCTCCCACAAAGGTCGACACGGTCCCATCTTTTAGTATGTTATATAGCTTGTCGAGACGGACATTTGGATATGTGTCTCTCCGCACACGGTCGCACGGTTCCTAACCCTAGGGTTAGCCTTTAAAGTGCGATAGCTCCTCCCACAAAGGTCGACACGGTCCCATCTTTTAGTATGTTATATAGCTTGTCGAGACGGACATTTGGATATGTGTCTCTCCGCACACGGTCGCACGGTTCCTAACCCTAGGGTTAGCCTTTAAAGTGCGATAGCTCCTCCCACAAAGGTCGACACGGTCCCATCTTTTAGTATGTTATATAGCTTGTCGAGACGGACATTTGGATATGTGTCTCTCCGCACACGGTCGCACGGTTCCTAACCCTAGGGTTAGCCTTTAAAGTGCGATAGCTCCTCCCACAAAGGTCAGACACGGTCCCATCTTTTAGTATGTTATATAGCTTGTCGAGACGGACATTTGGATATGTGTCTCTCCGCACACGGTCGCACGGTTCCTAACCCTAGGGTTAGCCTTTAAAGTGCGATAGCTCCTCACAAAGGTCGACACGGTCCCATCTTTTAGTATGTTATATAGCTTGTCGAGACGGACATTTGGATATGTGTCCTCTCCGCACACGGTCGCCAGATCGTAGGCCTCGGAAAGCTGGAAACGCCAACGTCAATTACTTGTCTGACGGACGTATCGTTCAAGAGCTATCGCGCGTTGAAAACTAACCCTAACCCTAGCCAATTAAGAGAACCGTAAGTCCGTGTGCTGGGAAACACATATCAGCGCGTCCGCCTCGTCGTTCTGAGTCGGAAAATGGTCTCGGTTTTTTACAGAAGTTTTCTGGCGGCTAAGTGGCTATTACACCCACTTCCCGACATCGTAGAGACACGAGACCACCACGGCTGTATTCAGCGGGAAAAAGTGAGTCTAGGGAGCCAACTCCCGACGCTCAAAGACACTCCGAAGACCCAAAGGTCAAGCGTTGACATTTTAGGCTTTATTTTGCGGCCTTGCAGCTTTAAAATTCAATAAGATATTCAAAAAAATTGCTGTCTTCACAAACAAGACTGTTTCTAAATGTTTGAAGCGTCCCGAATCCGATGGAAGTGGTTTCGTAGCTCTCCGACACTGCTAACTCTCCGCCAAATCAAAAGAGACACGTTTTTTCAGCCCCTAGAGCTCAATTATTATTATTTTTTTTCAAACAACACATTTTCTGAATCACTTTTTCATGCCGGATTTAATGGAATTGGTCCCGTCGCTCTACGACACTCCTAAGGTCTGGGGTAAATTTTACTAAGTCCCAGAGCTTGGGGACACCAAAATAAGTGCACTGGGGACTATTACCAGTCGATCCCAAATCACTTGAAACATGCAAAAAAAGAAAAAAAAAAAAAAAAAAAAAGAAAAAAAGAAAAAAAAAGAAAAAAAATTCAAAAAAAAAAAAAAAAAAATCAAAAAAAAAAAAAAAAAAAAAAGAAACTAAACCAAAAAAAAAAAAAAAAAAAAAACCTTCTTGATGTGGACTTAGACTTGTCTTAGTACTACAACTACAACCTATCTCAAACCCTCACCCTGAACCTAACCCGCAGACTTGTATACACTAACCCTAACCAGTCTTAGTACTACAACTACTACCTATCTCAAACCCTCACCCTAAACCTAACCCGCAGACTTGTATACACTAAGCCTAACCCTAAAAAAAAAAAAAAAAAATCTGGAAAAAAACACAAGTGTCAAAACACTTCCGGGTTCGCTTTGCGCCCCCTTCTGGACATTTTAGACAAAACTCTCAAGAGGGAAAAAGATTCGCAGTGGCCTACTTAGTACGTAGGCAAAAGTTTTTTTTTTTTTGAATTTTTTTGTGCAATTTTAATGGCAGACAAATGGTGGCGCTGTTGCCGCTAGGAAGCTCAGAAATCAATGAGGACAACAGATTCCGAATCGGGTCGCCATTACGGAATTTTAGATGTCTCATACTTGTGTCCTGGACGTTCAGAGGCTCCTGGGTCTTATCGGTAAGATTACCGGTAATCTTGCGAACCCCCATTGCCCTAACCCTAACCCTAACCCTAACCCTTTAAAGTGCGATAGCTCCTCCCACAAAGGTCGACACGGTCCCATCTTTTAGTATGTTATATAGCTTGTCGAGACGGACATTTGGATATGTGTCTCTCCGCACACGGTCGCACGGTTCCTAACCCTAGGGTTAGCCTTTAAAGTGCGATAGCTCCTCCCACAAAGGTCGACACGGTCCCATCTTTTAGTATGTTATATAGCTTGTCGAGACGGACATTTGGATATGTGTCTCTCCGCACACGGTCGCACGGTTCCTAACCCTAGGGTTAGCCTTTAAAGTGCGATAGCTCCTCCCACAAAGGTCGACACGGTCCCATCTTTTAGTATGTTATATAGCTTGTCGAGACGGACATTTGGATATGTGTCTCTCCGCACACGGTCGCACGGTTCCTAACCCTAGGGTTAGCCTTTAAAGTGCGATAGCTCCTCCCACAAAGGTCAGAAATAAAAGTTAGTCACGTCCACGCGTAGCCATCGATAAGACGAACGCGATGATATGTGGCTCGCTTCTGGTACTCAATTTTAAGTTTAGCATTTCAACCAAAAACACATTCTTAGCATCGGTAACCCTATAAGCCTTTCGATCAGGTAAAACTAGGGTTATCTAGGGTTAGGGTTAGGGGCTACGGGGGTCGCACGACAATGGCGGACATATCAGATCGTAGGCCTCGGAAAGCTGGAAACGCCAACGTCAATTACTTGTCTGACGGACGTATCGTTCAAGAGCTATCGCGCGTTGAAAACTAACCCTAACCCTAGCCAATTAAGAGAACCGTAAGTCCGTGTGCTGGGAAACACATATCAGCGCGTCCGCCTCGTCGTTCTGAGTCGGAAAATGGTCTCGGTTTTTTACAGAAGTTTTCTGGCGGCTAAGTGGCTATTACACCCACTTCCCGACATCGTAGAGACACGAGACCACCACGGCTGTATTCAGCGGGAGAAAGTGAGTCTAGGGAGCCAACTCCCGACGCTCAAAGACACTCCGAAGACCCAAAGGTCAAGCGTTGACATTTTAGGCTTTATTTTGCGGCCTTGCAGCTTTAAAATTCAATAAGATATTCAAAACAATTGCTGTCTTCACAAACAAGACTGTTTCTAAATGTTTGAAGCGTCCCGAATCCGATGGAAGTGGTTTCGTAGCTCTCCGACACTGCTAACTCTCCGCCAAATCAAAAGAGACACGTTTTTTCAGCCCCTAGAGCTCAATTATTATTTTTTTTTTTCAAACAACACATTTTCTGAATCACTTTTTCATGCCGGATTTAATGGAATTGGTCCCGTCGCTCTACGACACTCCTAAGGTCTGGGGTAAATTTTACTAAGTCCCAGAGCTTGGGGACACCAAAATAAGTGCACTGGGGACTATTACCAGTCGATCCCAAATCACTTGAAACATGCAAAAAAAGAAAAAAAAAAAAGAAAAAAAAGAAAAAAAGAAAAAAAAAGAAAAAAAATTCAAAAAAAAAAAAAAATAAATAAAAAAAAAAAAAAAAAAAAAAAGAAACTAAACCAAAAAAATAAATAAAAAAAAAACCTTCTTGATGTGGACTTAGACTTGTCTTAGTACTACAACTACAACCTATCTCAAACCCTCACCCTGAACCTAACCCGCAGACTTGTATACACTAACCCTAACCAGTCTTAGTACTACAACTACTACCTATCTCAAACCCTCACCCTAAACCTAACCCGCAGACTTGTATACACTAAGCCTAACCCTAAAAAAAAAAAAAAAAAATCTGGAAAAAAACACAAGTGTCAAAACACTTCCGGGTTCGCTTTGCGCCCCCTTCTGGACATTTTAGACAAAACTCTCAAGAGGGAAAAAGATTCGCAGTGGCCTACTTAGTACGTAGGCAAAAGTTTTTTTTTTTTGAATTTTTTTGTGCAATTTCAATGGCAGACAAATGGTGGCGCTGTTGCCGCTAGGAAGCTCAGAAATCAATGAGGACAACAGATTCCGAATCGGGTCGCCATTACGGAATTTTTGATGTCTCATACTTGTGTTTTGGACTCTCAGAGGCTCCTGAGTCTTATCGGTAGAACCCCCATTACCTAACCCTAAATCTTGAAAATAACACAAGTGTCAAAACACTTCCGGGTTCGCTGTTGCGCCCCCTTCTGGACATTTTAGACAAAACTCTCAAGAGGGAAAAAGATTCGCAGTGGCCTACTTAGTACGTAGGCAAAAGTTTTTTTTTTTTTGAATTTTTTTGTGCAATTTTAATGGCAGACAAATGGTGGCGCTGTTGCCGCTAGGAAGCTCAGAAATCAATGAGGACAACAGATTCCGAATCGGGTCGCCATTACGGAATTTTAGATGTCTCATACTTGTGTCCTGGACGTTCAGAGGCTCCTGGGTCTTATCGGTAAGATTACCGGTAATCTTGCGAACCCCCATTGCCCTAACCCTAACCCTAACCCTAACCCTTTAAAGTGCGATAGCTCCTCCCACAAAGGTCGACACGGTCCCATCTTTTAGTATGTTATATAGCTTGTCGAGACGGACATTTGGATATGTGTCTCTCCGCACACGGTCGCACGGTTCCTAACCCTAGGGTTAGCCTTTAAAGTGCGATAGCTCCTCCCACAAAGGTCGACACGGTCCCATCTTTTAGTATGTTATATAGCTTGTCGAGACGGACATTTGGATATGTGTCTCTCCGCACACGGTCGCACGGTTCCTAACCCTAGGGTTAGCCTTTAAAGTGCGATAGCTCCTCCCACAAAGGTCGACACGGTCCCATCTTTTAGTATGTTATATAGCTTGTCGAGACGGACATTTGGATATGTGTCTCTCCGCACACGGTCGCACGGTTCCTAACCCTAGGGTTAGCCTTTAAAGTGCGATAGCTCCTCCCACAAAGGTCAGAAATAAAAGTTAGTCACGTCCACGCGTAGCCATCGATAAGACGAACGCGATGATATGTGGCTCGCTTCTGGTACTCAATTTTAAGTTTAGCATTTCAACCAAAAACACATTCTTAGCATCGATAACCCTATAAGCCTTTCGATCAGGTAAAACTAGGGTTATCTAGGGTTAGGGTTAGGGGCTACGGGGGTCGCACGACAATGGCGGACATATCAGATCGTAGGCCTCGGAAAGCTGGAAACGCCAACGTCAATTACTTGTCTGACGGACGTATCGTTCAAGAGCTATCGCGCGTTGAAAACTAACCCTAACCCTAGCCAATTAAGAGAACCGTAAGTCCGTGTGCTGGGAAACACATATCAGCGCGTCCGCCTCGTCGTTCTGAGTCGGAAAATGGTCTCGGTTTTTTACAGAAGTTTTCTGGCGGCTAAGTGGCTATTACACCCACTTCCCGACATCGTAGAGACACGAGACCACCACGGCTGTATTCAGCGGGAAAAAGTGAGTCTAGGGAGCCAACTCCCGACGCTCAAAGACACTCCGAAGACCCAAAGGTCAAGCGTTGACATTTTAGGCTTTATTTTGCGGCCTTGCAGCTTTAAAATTCAATAAGATATTCAAAAAAATTGCTGTCTTCACAAACAAGACTGTTTCTAAATGTTTGAAGCGTCCCGAATCCGATGGAAGTGGTTTCGTAGCTCTCCGACACTGCTAACTCTCCGCCAAATCAAAAGAGACACGTTTTTTCAGCCCCTAGAGCTCAATTATTATTATTTTTTTTCAAACAACACATTTTCTGAATCACTTTTTCATGCCGGATTTAATGGAATTGGTCCCGTCGCTCTACGACACTCCTAAGGTCTGGGGTAAATTTTACTAAGTCCCAGAGCTTGGGGACACCAAAATAAGTGCACTGGGGACTATTACCAGTCGATCCCAAATCACTTGAAACATGCAAAAAAAGAAAAAAAAAAAAAAAAAAAAAGAAAAAAAGAAAAAAAAAGAAAAAAAATTCAAAAAAAAAAAAAAAAAAATCAAAAAAAAAAAAAAAAAAAAAAGAAACTAAACCAAAAAAAAAAAAAAAAAAAAAACCTTCTTGATGTGGACTTAGACTTGTCTTAGTACTACAACTACAACCTATCTCAAACCCTCACCCTGAACCTAACCCGCAGACTTGTATACACTAACCCTAACCAGTCTTAGTACTACAACTACTACCTATCTCAAACCCTCACCCTAAACCTAACCCGCAGACTTGTATACACTAAGCCTAACCCTAAAAAAAAAAAAAAAAAATCTGGAAAAAAACACAAGTGTCAAAACACTTCCGGGTTCGCTTTGCGCCCCCTTCTGGACATTTTAGACAAAACTCTCAAGAGGGAAAAAGATTCGCAGTGGCCTACTTAGTACGTAGGCAAAAGTTTTTTTTTTTTTGAATTTTTTTGTGCAATTTTAATGGCAGACAAATGGTGGCGCTGTTGCCGCTAGGAAGCTCAGAAATCAATGAGGACAACAGATTCCGAATCGGGTCGCCATTACGGAATTTTAGATGTCTCATACTTGTGTCCTGGACGTTCAGAGGCTCCTGGGTCTTATCGGTAAGATTACCGGTAATCTTGCGAACCCCCATTGCCCTAACCCTAACCCTAACCCTAACCCTTTAAAGTGCGATAGCTCCTCCCACAAAGGTCGACACGGTCCCATCTTTTAGTATGTTATATAGCTTGTCGAGACGGACATTTGGATATGTGTCTCTCCGCACACGGTCGCACGGTTCCTAACCCTAGGGTTAGCCTTTAAAGTGCGATAGCTCCTCCCACAAAGGTCGACACGGTCCCATCTTTTAGTATGTTATATAGCTTGTCGAGACGGACATTTGGATATGTGTCTCTCCGCACACGGTCGCACGGTTCCTAACCCTAGGGTTAGCCTTTAAAGTGCGATAGCTCCTCCCACAAAGGTCGACACGGTCCCATCTTTTAGTATGTTATATAGCTTGTCGAGACGGACATTTGGATATGTGTCTCTCCGCACACGGTCGCACGGTTCCTAACCCTAGGGTTAGCCTTTAAAGTGCGATAGCTCCTCCCACAAAGGTCAGAAATAAAAGTTAGTCACGTCCACGCGTAGCCATCGATAAGACGAACGCGATGATATGTGGCTCGCTTCTGGTACTCAATTTTAAGTTTAGCATTTCAACCAAAAACACATTCTTAGCATCGGTAACCCTATAAGCCTTTCGATCAGGTAAAACTAGGGTTATCTAGGGTTAGGGTTAGGGGCTACGGGGGTCGCACGACAATGGCGGACATATCAGATCGTAGGCCTCGGAAAGCTGGAAACGCCAACGTCAATTACTTGTCTGACGGACGTATCGTTCAAGAGCTATCGCGCGTTGAAAACTAACCCTAACCCTAGCCAATTAAGAGAACCGTAAGTCCGTGTGCTGGGAAACACATATCAGCGCGTCCGCCTCGTCGTTCTGAGTCGGAAAATGGTCTCGGTTTTTTACAGAAGTTTTCTGGCGGCTAAGTGGCTATTACACCCACTTCCCGACATCGTAGAGACACGAGACCACCACGGCTGTATTCAGCGGGAAAAAGTGAGTCTAGGGAGCCAACTCCCGACGCTCAAAGACACTCCGAAGACCCAAAGGTCAAGCGTTGACATTTTAGGCTTTATTTTGCGGCCTTGCAGCTTTAAAATTCAATAAGATATTCAAAACAATTGCTGTCTTCACAAACAAGACTGTTTCTAAATGTTTGAAGCGTCCCGAATCCGATGGAAGTGGTTTCGTAGCTCTCCGACACTGCTAACTCTCCGCCAAATCAAAAGAGACACGTTTTTTCAGCCCCTAGAGCTCAATTATTATTTTTTTTTTTCAAACAACACATTTTCTGAATCACTTTTTCATGCCGGATTTAATGGAATTGGTCCCGTCGCTCTACGACACTCCTAAGGTCTGGGGTAAATTTTACTAAGTCCCAGAGCTTGGGGACACCAAAATAAGTGCACTGGGGACTATTACCAGTCGATCCCAAATCACTTGAAACATGCAAAAAAAGAAAAAAAAAAAAGAAAAAAAAGAAAAAAAGAAAAAAAAAGAAAAAAAATTCAAAAAAAAAAAAAAAAAAATCAAAAAAAAAAAAAAAAAAAAAGAAACTAAACCAAAAAAATAAATAAAAAAAAAACCTTCTTGATGTGGACTTAGACTTGTCTTAGTACTACAACTACAACCTATCTCAAACCCTCACCCTGAACCTAACCCGCAGACTTGTATACACTAACCCTAACCAGTCTTAGTACTACAACTACTACCTATCTCAAACCCTCACCCTAAACCTAACCCGCAGACTTGTATACACTAAGCCTAACCCTAAAAAAAAAAAAAAAAAATCTGGAAAAAAACACAAGTGTCAAAACACTTCCGGGTTCGCTTTGCGCCCCCTTCTGGACATTTTAGACAAAACTCTCAAGAGGGAAAAAGATTCGCAGTGGCCTACTTAGTACGTAGGCAAAAGTTTTTTTTTTTTGAATTTTTTTGTGCAATTTCAATGGCAGACAAATGGTGGCGCTGTTGCCGCTAGGAAGCTCAGAAATCAATGAGGACAACAGATTCCGAATCGGGTCGCCATTACGGAATTTTTGATGTCTCATACTTGTGTTTTGGACTCTCAGAGGCTCCTGAGTCTTATCGGTAGAACCCCCATTACCTAACCCTAAATCTTGAAAATAACACAAGTGTCAAAACACTTCCGGGTTCGCTGTTGCGCCCCCTTCTGGACATTTTAGACAAAACTCTCAAGAGGGAAAAAGATTCGCAGTGGCCTACTTAGTACGTAGGCAAAAGTTTTTTTTTTTTTGAATTTTTTTGTGCAATTTTAATGGCAGACAAATGGTGGCGCTGTTGCCGCTAGGAAGCTCAGAAATCAATGAGGACAACAGATTCCGAATCGGGTCGCCATTACGGAATTTTAGATGTCTCATACTTGTGTCCTGGACGTTCAGAGGCTCCTGGGTCTTATCGGTAAGATTACCGGTAATCTTGCGAACCCCCATTGCCCTAACCCTAACCCTAACCCTAACCCTTTAAAGTGCGATAGCTCCTCCCACAAAGGTCGACACGGTCCCATCTTTTAGTATGTTATATAGCTTGTCGAGACGGACATTTGGATATGTGTCTCTCCGCACACGGTCGCACGGTTCCTAACCCTAGGGTTAGCCTTTAAAGTGCGATAGCTCCTCCCACAAAGGTCGACACGGTCCCATCTTTTAGTATGTTATATAGCTTGTCGAGACGGACATTTGGATATGTGTCTCTCCGCACACGGTCGCACGGTTCCTAACCCTAGGGTTAGCCTTTAAAGTGCGATAGCTCCTCCCACAAAGGTCGACACGGTCCCATCTTTTAGTATGTTATATAGCTTGTCGAGACGGACATTTGGATATGTGTCTCTCCGCACACGGTCGCACGGTTCCTAACCCTAGGGTTAGCCTTTAAAGTGCGATAGCTCCTCCCACAAAGGTCAGAAATAAAAGTTAGTCACGTCCACGCGTAGCCATCGATAAGACGAACGCGATGATATGTGGCTCGCTTCTGGTACTCAATTTTAAGTTTAGCATTTCAACCAAAAACACATTCTTAGTGTCAAAACACTTCCGGGTTCGCTTTGCGCCCCCTTCTGGACATTTTAGACAAAACTCTCAAGAGGGAAAAAGATTCGCAGTGGCCTACTTAGTACGTAGGCAAAAGTTTTTTTTTTTTTGAATTTTTTTGTGCAATTTCAATGGCAGACAAATGGTGGCGCTGTTGCCGCTAGGAAGCTCAGAAATCAATGAGGACAACAGATTCCGAATCGGGTCGCCATTACGGAATTTTTGATGTCTCATACTTGTGTTTTGGACTCTCAGAGGCTCCTGAGTCTTATCGGTAGAACCCCCATTACCTAACCCTAAATCTTGAAAATAACACAAGTGTCAAAACACTTCCGGGTTCGCTGTTGCGCCCCCTTCTGGACATTTTAGACAAAACTCTCAAGAGGGAAAAAGATTCGCAGTGGCCTACTTAGTACGTAGGCAAAAGTTTTTTTTTTTTTGAATTTTTTTGTGCAATTTTAATGGCAGACAAATGGTGGCGCTGTTGCCGCTAGGAAGCTCAGAAATCAATGAGGACAACAGATTCCGAATCGGGTCGCCATTACGGAATTTTAGATGTCTCATACTTGTGTCCTGGACGTTCAGAGGCTCCTGGGTCTTATCGGTAAGATTACCGGTAATCTTGCGAACCCCCATTGCCTAACCCTAACCCTAACCCTAACCCTTTAAAGTGCGATAGCTCCTCCCACAAAGGTCGACACGGTCCCATCTTTTAGTATGTTATATAGCTTGTCGAGACGGACATTTGGATATGTGTCTCTCCGCACACGGTCGCACGGTTCCTAACCCTAGGGTTAGCCTTTAAAGTGCGATAGCTCCTCCCACAAAGGTCGACACGGTCCCATCTTTTAGTATGTTATATAGCTTGTCGAGACGGACATTTGGATATGTGTCTCTCCGCACACGGTCGCACGGTTCCTAACCCTAGGGTTAGCCTTTAAAGTGCGATAGCTCCTCCCACAAAGGTCGACACGGTCCCATCTTTTAGTATGTTATATAGCTTGTCGAGACGGACATTTGGATATGTGTCTCTCCGCACACGGTCGCACGGTTCCTAACCCTAGGGTTAGCCTTTAAAGTGCGATAGCTCCTCCCACAAAGGTCAGAAATAAAAGTTAGTCACGTCCACGCGTAGCCATCGATAAGACGAACGCGATGATATGTGGCTCGCTTCTGGTACTCAATTTTAAGTTTAGCATTTCAACCAAAAACACATTCTTAGTGTCAAAACACTTCCGGGTTCGCTTTGCGCCCCCTTCTGGACATTTTAGACAAAACTCTCAAGAGGGAAAAAGATTCGCAGTGGCCTACTTAGTACGTAGGCAAAAGTTTTTTTTTTTTTGAATTTTTTTGTGCAATTTCAATGGCAGACAAATGGTGGCGCTGTTGCCGCTAGGAAGCTCAGAAATCAATGAGGACAACAGATTCCGAATCGGGTCGCCATTACGGAATTTTTGATGTCTCATACTTGTGTTTTGGACTCTCAGAGGCTCCTGAGTCTTATCGGTAGAACCCCCATTACCTAACCCTAAATCTTGAAAATAACACAAGTGTCAAAACACTTCCGGGTTCGCTGTTGCGCCCCCTTCTGGACATTTTAGACAAAACTCTCAAGAGGGAAAAAGATTCGCAGTGGCCTACTTAGTACGTAGGCAAAAGTTTTTTTTTTTTTGAATTTTTTTGTGCAATTTTAATGGCAGACAAATGGTGGCGCTGTTGCCGCTAGGAAGCTCAGAAATCAATGAGGACAACAGATTCCGAATCGGGTCGCCATTACGGAATTTTAGATGTCTCATACTTGTGTCCTGGACGTTCAGAGGCTCCTGGGTCTTATCGGTAAGATTACCGGTAATCTTGCGAACCCCCATTGCCTAACCCTAACCCTAACCCTAACCCTTTAAAGTGCGATAGCTCCTCCCACAAAGGTCGACACGGTCCCATCTTTTAGTATGTTATATAGCTTGTCGAGACGGACATTTGGATATGTGTCTCTCCGCACACGGTCGCACGGTTCCTAACCCTAGGGTTAGCCTTTAAAGTGCGATAGCTCCTCCCACAAAGGTCGACACGGTCCCATCTTTTAGTATGTTATATAGCTTGTCGAGACGGACATTTGGATATGTGTCTCTCCGCACACGGTCGCACGGTTCCTAACCCTAGGGTTAGCCTTTAAAGTGCGATAGCTCCTCCCACAAAGGTCGACACGGTCCCATCTTTTAGTATGTTATATAGCTTGTCGAGACGGACATTTGGATATGTGTCTCTCCGCACACGGTCGCACGGTTCCTAACCCTAGGGTTAGCCTTTAAAGTGCGATAGCTCCTCCCACAAAGGTCAGAAATAAAAGTTAGTCACGTCCACGCGTAGCCATCGATAAGACGAACGCGATGATATGTGGCTCGCTTCTGGTACTCAATTTTAAGTTTAGCATTTCAACCAAAAACACATTCTTAGTGTCAAAACACTTCCGGGTTCGCTTTGCGCCCCCTTCTGGACATTTTAGACAAAACTCTCAAGAGGGAAAAAGATTCGCAGTGGCCTACTTAGTACGTAGGCAAAAGTTTTTTTTTTTTTGAATTTTTTTGTGCAATTTCAATGGCAGACAAATGGTGGCGCTGTTGCCGCTAGGAAGCTCAGAAATCAATGAGGACAACAGATTCCGAATCGGGTCGCCATTACGGAATTTTTGATGTCTCATACTTGTGTTTTGGACTCTCAGAGGCTCCTGAGTCTTATCGGTAGAACCCCCATTACCTAACCCTAAATCTTGAAAATAACACAAGTGTCAAAACACTTCCGGGTTCGCTGTTGCGCCCCCTTCTGGACATTTTAGACAAAACTCTCAAGAGGGAAAAAGATTCGCAGTGGCCTACTTAGTACGTAGGCAAAAGTTTTTTTTTTTTTGAATTTTTTTGTGCAATTTTAATGGCAGACAAATGGTGGCGCTGTTGCCGCTAGGAAGCTCAGAAATCAATGAGGACAACAGATTCCGAATCGGGTCGCCATTACGGAATTTTAGATGTCTCATACTTGTGTCCTGGACGTTCAGAGGCTCCTGGGTCTTATCGGTAAGATTACCGGTAATCTTGCGAACCCCCATTGCCCTAACCCTAACCCTAACCCTAACCCTTTAAAGTGCGATAGCTCCTCCCACAAAGGTCGACACGGTCCCATCTTTTAGTATGTTATATAGCTTGTCGAGACGGACATTTGGATATGTGTCTCTCCGCACACGGTCGCACGGTTCCTAACCCTAGGGTTAGCCTTTAAAGTGCGATAGCTCCTCCCACAAAGGTCGACACGGTCCCATCTTTTAGTATGTTATATAGCTTGTCGAGACGGACATTTGGATATGTGTCTCTCCGCACACGGTCGCACGGTTCCTAACCCTAGGGTTAGCCTTTAAAGTGCGATAGCTCCTCCCACAAAGGTCGACACGGTCCCATCTTTTAGTATGTTATATAGCTTGTCGAGACGGACATTTGGATATGTGTCTCTCCGCACACGGTCGCACGGTTCCTAACCCTAGGGTTAGCCTTTAAAGTGCGATAGCTCCTCCCACAAAGGTCAGAAATAAAAGTTAGTCACGTCCACGCGTAGCCATCGATAAGACGAACGCGATGATATGTGGCTCGCTTCTGGTACTCAATTTTAAGTTTAGCATTTCAACCAAAAACACATTCTTAGCATCGGTAACCCTATAAGCCTTTCGATCAGGTAAAACTAGGGTTATCTAGGGTTAGGGTTAGGGGCTACGGGGGTCGCACGACAATGGCGGACATATCAGATCGTAGGCCTCGGAAAGCTGGAAACGCCAACGTCAATTACTTGTCTGACGGACGTATCGTTCAAGAGCTATCGCGCGTTGAAAACTAACCCTAACCCTAGCCAATTAAGAGAACCGTAAGTCCGTGTGCTGGGAAACACATATCAGCGCGTCCGCCTCGTCGTTCTGAGTCGGAAAATGGTCTCGGTTTTTTACAGAAGTTTTCTGGCGGCTAAGTGGCTATTAAACCCACTTCCCGACATCGTAGAGACACGAGACCACCACGGCTGTATTCAGCGGGAAAAAGTGAGTCTAGGGAGCCAACTCCCGACGCTCAAAGACACTCCGAAGACCCAAAGGTCAAGCGTTGACATTTTAGGCTTTATTTTGCGGCCTTGCAGCTTTAAAATTCAATAAGATATTCAAAAAAATTGCTGTCTTCACAAACAAGACTGTTTCTAAATGTTTGAAGCGTCCCGAATCCGATGGAAGTGGTTTCGTAGCTCTCCGACACTGCTAACTCTCCGCCAAATCAAAAGAGACACGTTTTTTCAGCCCCTAGAGCTCAATTATTATTTTTTTTTTTCAAACAACACATTTTCTGAATCACTTTTTCATGCCGGATTTAATGGAATTGGTCCCGTCGCTCTACGACACTCCTAAGGTCTGGGGTAAATTTTACTAAGTCCCAGAGCTTGGGGACACCAAAATAAGTGCACTGGGGACTATTACCAGTCGATCCCAAATCACTTGAAACATGCAAAAAAAAAAAAAAAAAAAAAAAAAAAAAGAAAAAAAGAAAAAAAAAGAAAAAAAATTCAAAAAAAAAAAAAAAAAAATCAAAAAAAAAAGAAAAAAAAAAAGAAACTAAACCAAAAAAAAAAAAAAAAAAAAAACCTTCTTGATGTGGACTTAGACTTGTCTTAGTACTACAACTACAACCTATCTCAAACCCTCACCCTGAACCTAACCCGCAGACTTGTATACACTAACCCTAACCAGTCTTAGTACTACAACTACTACCTATCTCAAACCCTCACCCTAAACCTAACCCGCAGACTTGTATACACTAAGCCTAACCCTAAAAAAAAAAAAAAAAAATCTGGAAAAAAACACAAGTGTCAAAACACTTCCGGGTTCGCTTTGCGCCCCCTTCTGGACATTTTAGACAAAACTCTCAAGAGGGAAAAAGATTCGCAGTGGCCTACTTAGTACGTAGGCAAAAGTTTTTTTTTTTTTGAATTTTTTTGTGCAATTTTAATGGCAGACAAATGGTGGCGCTGTTGCCGCTAGGAAGCTCAGAAATCAATGAGGACAACAGATTCCGAATCGGGTCGCCATTACGGAATTTTAGATGTCTCATACTTGTGTCCTGGACGTTCAGAGGCTCCTGGGTCTTATCGGTAAGATTACCGGTAATCTTGCGAACCCCCATTGCCCTAACCCTAACCCTAACCCTAACCCTTTAAAGTGCGATAGCTCCTCCCACAAAGGTCGACACGGTCCCATCTTTTAGTATGTTATATAGCTTGTCGAGACGGACATTTGGATATGTGTCTCTCCGCACACGGTCGCACGGTTCCTAACCCTAGGGTTAGCCTTTAAAGTGCGATAGCTCCTCCCACAAAGGTCGACACGGTCCCATCTTTTAGTATGTTATATAGCTTGTCGAGACGGACATTTGGATATGTGTCTCTCCGCACACGGTCGCACGGTTCCTAACCCTAGGGTTAGCCTTTAAAGTGCGATAGCTCCTCCCACAAAGGTCGACACGGTCCCATCTTTTAGTATGTTATATAGCTTGTCGAGACGGACATTTGGATATGTGTCTCTCCGCACACGGTCGCACGGTTCCTAACCCTAGGGTTAGCCTTTAAAGTGCGATAGCTCCTCCCACAAAGGTCAGAAATAAAAGTTAGTCACGTCCACGCGTAGCCATCGATAAGACGAACGCGATGATATGTGGCTCGCTTCTGGTACTCAATTTTAAGTTTAGCATTTCAACCAAAAACACATTCTTAGTGTCAAAACACTTCCGGGTTCGCTTTGCGCCCCCTTCTGGACATTTTAGACAAAACTCTCAAGAGGGAAAAAGATTCGCAGTGGCCTACTTAGTACGTAGGCAAAAGTTTTTTTTTTTTTGAATTTTTTTGTGCAATTTCAATGGCAGACAAATGGTGGCGCTGTTGCCGCTAGGAAGCTCAGAAATCAATGAGGACAACAGATTCCGAATCGGGTCGCCATTACGGAATTTTTGATGTCTCATACTTGTGTTTTGGACTCTCAGAGGCTCCTGAGTCTTATCGGTAGAACCCCCATTACCTAACCCTAAATCTTGAAAAGATTGCTGTATTCAGCGGGAAAAAGTGAGTCTAGGGAGCCAACTCCCGACGCTCAAAGACACTCCGAAGACCCAAAGGTCAAGCGTTGACATTTTAGGCTTTATTTTGCGGCCTTGCAGCTTTAAAATTCAATAAGATATTCAAAAAAATTGCTGTCTTCACAAACAAGACTGTTTCTAAATGTTTGAAGCGTCCCGAATCCGATGGAAGTGGTTTCGTAGCTCTCCGACACTGCTAACTCTCCGCCAAATCAAAAGAGACACGTTTTTTCAGCCCCTAGAGCTCAATTATTATTTTTTTTTTTCAAACAACACATTTTCTGAATCACTTTTTCATGCCGGATTTAATGGAATTGGTCCCGTCGCTCTACGACACTCCTAAGGTCTGGGGTAAATTTTACTAAGTCCCAGAGCTTGGAAAAAAAGAAAAAAAGAAAAAAAATTCAAAAAAAAAAAAAAAAAAATCAAAAAAAAAGAAAAAAAAAAAAGAAACTAAACCAAAAAAAAAAAAAAAAAAAACCTTCTTGATGTGGACTTAGACTTGTCTTAGTACTACAACTACAACCTATCTCAAACCCTCACCCTGAACCTAACCCGCAGACTTGTATACACTAACCCTAACCAGTCTTAGTACTACAACTACTACCTATCTCAAACCCTCACCCTAAACCTAACCCGCAGACTTGTATACACTAAGCCTAACCCTAAAAAAAAAAAGAAAAAAACACAAGTGTCAAAACACTTCCGGGTTCGCTTTGCGCCCCCTTCTGGACATTTTAGACAAAACTCTCAAGAGGGAAAAAGATTCGCAGTGGCCTACTTAGTACGTAGGCAAAAGTTTTTTTTTTTTTGAATTTTTTTGTGCAATTTCAATGGCAGACAAATGGTGGCGCTGTTGCCGCTAGGAAGCTCAGAAATCAATGAGGACAACAGATTCCGAATCGGGTCGCCATTACGGAATTTTTGATGTCTCATACTTGTGTTTTGGACTCTCAGAGGCTCCTGAGTCTTATCGGTAGAACCCCCATTACCTAACCCTAAATCTTGAAAATAACACAAGTGTCAAAACACTTCCGGGTTCGCTGTTGCGCCCCCTTCTGGACATTTTAGACAAAACTCTCAAGAGGGAAAAAGATTCGCAGTGGCCTACTTAGTACGTAGGCAAAAGTGGCGCTGTTGCCGCTAGGAAGCTCAGAAATCAATGAGGACAACAGATTCCGAATCGGGTCGCCATTACGGAATTTTAGATGTCTCATACTTGTGTCCTGGACGTTCAGAGGCTCCTGGGTCTTATCGGTAAGATTACCGGTAATCTTGCGAACCCCCATTGCCTAACCCTAACCCTAACCCTAACCCTAACCCTAACCCTAACCCTAACCCTAACCCTAAACCCTAACCCTAACCCTAACCCTAACCCTAACCCTAACCCTAACCCTAACCCTAACCCTAACCCTAACCCTAACCCTAACCCTAACCCTAACCCTAACCCTAACCCTAACCCTAACCCTAACCCTAACCCTAACCCTAACCCTAACCCTAACCCTAACCCTAACCCCTAACCCTAACCCTAACCCTAACCCTAACCCTAACCCTAACCCTAACCCTAACCCTAACCCTAACCCTAACCCTATAAACTGTGTTGGGATGAAAGCTAGCCACTTTGAGCAATGTGGGAAGTGCTGGGGCAGTTTGGGACAACAGGGCCAAAATGTCACTTTCACAGTCCCAAAGTGCCATTTTCACAGTAAAAAGGCCTGGTTCACTTTTGCTTAGCTTAGTCTGTAACTTGAAAACTATGTACCGTATGGCCCTATAAACTGTGTTGGGATGAAAGCTAGCCACTTTGAGCAATGTGGGAAGTGCTGGGGCAGTTTGGGACAACAGGGCCAAAATGTCACTTTCACAGTCCCAAAGTGCCATTTTCACAGTAAAAAGAAAAAGATTCATTTTGCTTAGCTTAGTCTGTAACTTGAAAACTATGTACCGTATGGCCCTATAAACTGTGTTGGGATGAAAGCTAGCCACTTTGAGCAATGTGGGAAGTGCTGGGGCAGTTTGGGACAACAGGGCCAAAATGTCACTTTCACAGTCCCAAAGTGCCGTTTTCACAGTAAAAAGGCCTGGTTCACTTTTGCTTAGCTTAGTCTGTAACTTGAAAACTATGTACCGTATGGCCCTATAAACTGTGTTGGGATGAAAGCTAGCCACTTTGAGCAATGTGGGAAGTGCTGGGGCAGTTTGGGACAACAGGGCCAAAATGTCACTTTCACAGTCCCAAAGTGCCATTTTCACAGTAAAAAAAAAAAGATTCATTTTGCTTAGCTTAGTCTGTAACTTGAAAACTATGTACCGTATGGCCCTATAAACTGTGTTGGGATGAAAGCTAGCCACTTTGAGCAATGTGGGAAGTGCTGGGGCAGTTTGGGACAACAGGGCCAAAATGTCACTTTCACAGTCCCAAAGTGCCGTTTTCACAGTAAAAAGGCCTGGTTCACTTTTGCTTAGCTTAGTCTGTAACTTGAAAACTATGTACCGTATGGCCCTATAAACTGTGTTGGGATGAAAGCTAGCCACTTTGAGCAATGTGGGAAGTGCTGGGGCAGTTTGGGACAACAGGGCCAAAATGTCACTTTCACAGTCCCAAAGTGCCATTTTCACAGTAAAAAGGCCTGGTTCACTTTTGCTTAGCTTAGTCTGTAACTTGAAAACTATGTACCGTATGGCCCTATAAACTGTGTTGGGATGAAAGCTAGCCACTTTGAGCATTGTGGCAAGAGCTGGGGCAGTTTGGGACAACAGGGAATGAACGGGGCCAAAATGTCACTTTCACAGTCCCAAAGTGCCATTTTCACAGTAAAAAGGCCTGGTTCACTTTTGCTTAGCTTAGTCTGTAACTTGAAAACTATGTACCGTATGGCCCTATAAACTGTGTTGGGATGAAAGCTAGCCACTTTGAGCAATGTGGGAAGTGCTGGGGCAGTTTGGGACAACAGGGCCAAAATGTCACTTTCACAGTCCCAAAGTGCCGTTTTCACAGTAAAAAGGCCTGGTTCACTTTTGCTTAGCTTAGTCTGTAACTTGAAAACTATGTACCGTATGGCCCTATAAACTGTGTTGGGATGAAAGCTAGCCACTTTGAGCAATGTGGGAAGTGCTGGGGCAGTTTGGGACAACAGGGCCAAAATGTCACTTTCACAGTCCCAAAGTGCCATTTTCACAGTAAAAAAAAAAAGATTCATTTTGCTTAGCTTAGTCTGTAACTTGAAAACTATGTACCGTATGGCCCTATAAACTGTGTTGGGATGAAAGCTAGCCACTTTGAGCAATGTGGGAAGTGCTGGGGCAGTTTGGGCCAAAATGTCACTTTCACAGTCCCAAAGTGCCGTTTTCACAGTAAAAAGGCCTGGTTCACTTTTGCTTAGCTTAGTCTGTAACTTGAAAACTATGTACCGTATGGCCCTATAAACTGTGTTGGGATGAAAGCTAGCCACTTTGAGCAATGTGGGAAGTGCTGGGGCAGTTTGGGACAACAGGGCCAAAATGTCACTTTCACAGTCCCAAAGTGCCATTTTCACAGTAAAAAGGCCTGGTTCACTTTTGCTTAGCTTAGTCTGTAACTTGAAAACTATGTACCGTATGGCCCTATAAACTGTGTTGGGATGAAAGCTAGCCACTTTGAGCATTGTGGCAAGAGCTGGGGCAGTTTGGGACAACAGGGAATGAACGGGGCCAAAATGTCACTTTCACAGTCCCAAAGTGCCATTTTCACAGTAAAAAGGCCTGGTTCACTTTTGCTTAGCTTAGTCTGTAACTTGAAAACTATGTACCGTATGGCCCTATAAACTGTGTTGGGATGAAAGCTAGCCACTTTGAGCAATGTGGGAAGTGCTGGGGCAGTTTGGGACAACAGGGCCAAAATGTCACTTTCACAGTCCCAAAGTGCCATTTTCACAGTAAAAAGGCCTGGTTCACTTTTGCTTAGCTTAGTCTGTAACTTGAAAACTATGTACCGTATGGCCCTATAAACTGTGTTGGGATGAAAGCTAGCCACTTTGAGCAATGTGGGAAGTGCTGGGGCAGTTTGGGACAACAGGGCCAAAATGTCACTTTCACAGTCCCAAAGTGCCATTTTCACAGTAAAAAAAAAAAGATTCATTTTGCTTAGCTTAGTCTGTAACTTGAAAACTATGTACCGTATGGCCCTATAAACTGTGTTGGGATGAAAGCTAGCCACTTTGAGCAATGTGGGAAGTGCTGGGGCAGTTTGGGACAACAGGGCCAAAATGTCACTTTCACAGTCCCAAAGTGCCATTTTCACAGTAAAAAGGCCTGGTTCACTTTTGCTTAGCTTAGTCTGTAACTTGAAAACTATGTACCGTATGGCCCTATAAACTGTGTTGGGATGAAAGCTAGCCACTTTGAGCAATGTGGGAAGTGCTGGGGCAGTTTGGGACAACAGGGCCAAAATGTCACTTTCACAGTCCCAAAGTGCCATTTTCACAGTAAAAAGGCCTGGTTCACTTTTGCTTAGCTTAGTCTGTAACTTGAAAACTATGTACCGTATGGCCCTATAAACTGTGTTGGGATGAAAGCTAGCCACGTTGAGCATTGTGGCAAGAGCTGGGGCAGTTTGGGACAACAGGGAATGAACGGGGCCAAAATGTCACTTTCACAGTCCCAAAGTGCCATTTTCACAGTAAAAAGGCCTGGTTCACTTTTGCTTAGCTTAGTCTGTAACTTGAAAACTATGTACCGTATGGCCCTATAAACTGTGTTGGGATGAAAGCTAGCCACTTTGAGCAATGTGGGAAGTGCTGGGGCAGTTTGGGACAACACGGCCAAAATGTCACTTTCACAGTCCCAAAGTGCCGTTTTCACAGTAAAAAGGCCTGGTTCACTTTTGCTTAGCTTAGTCTGTAACTTGAAAACTATGTACCGTATGGCCCTATAAACTGTGTTGGGATGAAAGCTAGCCACTTTGAGCAATGTGGGAAGTGCTGGGGCAGTTTGGGACAACAGGGCCAAAATGTCACTTTCACAGTCCCAAAGTGCCATTTTCACAGTAAAAAAAAAAAGATTCATTTTGCTTAGCTTAGTCTGTAACTTGAAAACTATGTACCGTATGGCCCTATAAACTGTGTTGGGATGAAAGCTAGCCACTTTGAGCAATGTGGGAAGTGCTGGGGCAGTTTGGGACAACAGGGCCAAAATGTCACTTTCACAGTCCCAAAGTGCCGTTTTCACAGTAAAAAGGCCTGGTTCACTTTTGCTTAGCTAAGTCTGTAACTTGAAAACTATGTACCGTATGGCCCTATAAACTGTGTTGGGATGAAAGCTAGCCACTTTGAGCAATGTGGGAAGTGCTGGGGCAGTTTGGGACAACAGGGCCAAAATGTCACTTTCACAGTCCCAAAGTGCCGTTTTCACAGTAAAAAGGCCTGGTTCACTTTTGCTTAGCTTAGTCTGTAACTTGAAAACTATGTACCGTATGGCCCTATAAACTGTGTTGGGATGAAAGCTAGCCACTTTGAGCATTGTGGCAAGAGCTGGGGCAGTTTGGGACAACAGGGAATGAACGGGGCCAAAATGTCACTTTCACAGTCCCAAAGTGCCATTTTCACAGTAAAAAGGCCTGGTTCACTTTTGCTTAGCTTAGTCTGTAACTTGAAAACTATGTACCGTATGGCCCTATAAACTGTGTTGGGATGAAAGCTAGCCACTTTGAGCAATGTGGGAAGTGCTGGGGCAGTTTGGGACAACAGGGCCAAAATGTCACTTTCACAGTCCCAAAGTGCCATTTTCACAGTAAAAAAAAAAAGATTCATTTTGCTTAGCTTAGTCTGTAACTTGAAAACTATGTACCGTATGGCCCTATAAACTGTGTTGGGATGAAAGCTAGCCACTTTGAGCAATGTGGGAAGTGCTGGGGCAGTTTGGGACAACAGGGCCAAAATGTCACTTTCACAGTCCCAAAGTGCCATTTTCACAGTAAAAAGGCCTGGTTCACTTTTGCTTAGCTTAGTCTGTAACTTGAAAACTATGTACCGTATGGCCCTATAAACTGTGTTGGGATGAAAGCTAGCCACTTTGAGCAATGTGGGAAGTGCTGGGGCAGTTTGGGACAACAGGGCCAAAATGTCACTTTCACAGTCCCAAAGTGCCGTTTTCACAGTAAAAAGGCCTGGTTCACTTTTGCTTAGCTTAGTCTGTAACTTGAAAACTATGTACCGTATGGCCCTATAAACTGTGTTGGGATGAAAGCTAGCCACTTTGAGCAATGTGGGAAGTGCAGGGGCAGTTTGGGACAACAGGGCCAAAATGTCACTTTCACAGTCCCAAAGTGCCATTTTCACAGTAAAAAAAAAAAGATTCATTTTGCTTAGCTTAGTCTGTAACTTGAAAACTATGTACCGTATGGCCCTATAAACTGTGTTGGGATGAAAGCTAGCCACTTTGAGCAATGTGGGAAGTGCTGGGGCAGTTTGGGACAACAGGGCCAAAATGTCACTTTCACAGTCCCAAAGTGCCGTTTTCACAGTAAAAAGGCCTGGTTCACTTTTGCTTAGCTTAGTCTGTAACTTGAAAACTATGTACCGTATGGCCCTATAAACTGTGTTGGGATGAAAGCTAGCCACTTTGAGCAATGTGGGAAGTGCTGGGGCAGTTTGGGACAACAGGGCCAAAATGTCACTTTCACAGTCCCAAAGTGCCGTTTTCACAGTAAAAAGGCCTGGTTCACTTTTGCTTAGCTTAGTCTGTAACTTGAAAACTATGTACCGTATGGCCCTATAAACTGTGTTGGGATGAAAGCTAGCCACTTTGAGCATTGTGGCAAGAGCTGGGGCAGTTTGGGACAACAGGGAATGAACGGGGCCAAAATGTCACTTTCACAGTCCCAAAGTGCCATTTTCACAGTAAAAAGGCCTGGTTCACTTTTGCTTAGCTTAGTCTGTAACTTGAAAACTATGTACCGTATGGCCCTATAAACTGTGTTGGGATGAAAGCTAGCCACTTTGAGCAATGTGGGAAGTGCTGGGGCAGTTTGGGACAACAGGGCCAAAATGTCACTTTCACAGTCCCAAAGTGCCATTTTCACAGTAAAAAAAAAAAGATTCATTTTGCTTAGCTTAGTCTGTAACTTGAAAACTATGTACCGTATGGCCCTATAAACTGTGTTGGGATGAAAGCTAGCCACTTTGAGCAATGTGGGAAGTGCTGGGGCAGTTTGGGACAACAGGGCCAAAATGTCACTTTCACAGTCCCAAAGTGCCATTTTCACAGTAAAAAGGCCTGGTTCACTTTTGCTTAGCTTAGTCTGTAACTTGAAAACTATGTACCGTATGGCCCTATAAACTGTGTTGGGATGAAAGCTAGCCACTTTGAGCAATGTGGGAAGTGCTGGGGCAGTTTGGGACAACAGGGCCAAAATGTCACTTTCACAGTCCCAAAGTGCCGTTTTCACAGTAAAAAGGCCTGGTTCACTTTTGCTTAGCTTAGTCTGTAACTTGAAAACTATGTACCGTATGGCCCTATAAACTGTGTTGGGATGAAAGCTAGCCACTTTGAGCAATGTGGGAAGTGCTGGGGCAGTTTGGGACAACAGGGCCAAAATGTCACTTTCACAGTCCCAAAGTGCCATTTTCACAGTAAAAAAAAAAAGATTCATTTTGCTTAGCTTAGTCTGTAACTTGAAAACTATGTACCGTATGGCCCTATAAACTGTGTTGGGATGAAAGCTAGCCACTTTGAGCAATGTGGGAAGTGCTGGGGCAGTTTGGGACAACAGGGCCAAAATGTCACTTTCACAGTCCCAAAGTGCCGTTTTCACAGTAAAAAGGCCTGGTTCACTTTTGCTTAGCTTAGTCTGTAACTTGAAAACTATGTACCGTATGGCCCTATAAACTGTGTTGGGATGAAAGCTAGCCACTTTGAGCAATGTGGGAAGTGCTGGGGCAGTTTGGGACAACAGGGCCAAAATGTCACTTTCACAGTCCCAAAGTGCCGTTTTCACAGTAAAAAGGCCTGGTTCACTTTTGCTTAGCTTAGTCTGTAACTTGAAAACTATGTACCGTATGGCCCTATAAACTGTGTTGGGATGAAAGCTAGCCACTTTGAGCATTGTGGCAAGAGCTGGGGCAGTTTGGGACAACAGGGAATGAACGGGGCCAAAATGTCACTTTCACAGTCCCAAAGTGCCATTTTCACAGTAAAAAGGCCTGGTTCACTTTTGCTTAGCTTAGTCTGTAACTTGAAAACTATGTACCGTATGGCCCTATAAACTGTGTTGGGATGAAAGCTAGCCACTTTGAGCAATGTGGGAAGTGCTGGGGCAGTTTGGGACAACAGGGCCAAAATGTCACTTTCACAGTCCCAAAGTGCCATTTTCACAGTAAAAAGGCCTGGTTCACTTTTGCTTAGCTTAGTCTGTAACTTGAAAACTATGTACCGTATGGCCCTATAAACTGTGTTGGGATGAAAGCTAGCCACTTTGAGCAATGTGGGAAGTGCTGGGGCAGTTTGGGACAACAGGGCCAAAATGTCACTTTCACAGTCCCAAAGTGCCGTTTTCACAGTAAAAAGGCCTGGTTCACTTTTGCTTAGCTTAGTCTGTAACTTGAAAACTATGTACCGTATGGCCCTATAAACTGTGTTGGGATGAAAGCTAGCCACTTTGAGCAATGTGGGAAGTGCTGGGGCAGTTTGGGACAACAGGGCCAAAATGTCACTTTCACAGTCCCAAAGTGCCATTTTCACAGTAAAAAGGCCTGGTTCACTTTTGCTTAGCTTAGTCTGTAACTTGAAAACTATGTACCGTATGGCCCTATAAACTGTGTTGGGATGAAAGCTAGCCACGTTGAGCATTGTGGCAAGAGCTGGGGCAGTTTGGGACAACAGGGAATGAACGGGGCCAAAATGTCACTTTCACAGTCCCAAAGTGCCATTTTCACAGTAAAAAGGCCTGGTTCACTTTTGCTTAGCTTAGTCTGTAACTTGAAAACTATGTACCGTATGGCCCTATAAACTGTGTTGGGATGAAAGCTAGCCACTTTGAGCAATGTGGGAAGTGCTGGGGCAGTTTGGGACAACAGGGCCAAAATGTCACTTTCACAGTCCCAAAGTGCCATTTTCACAGTAAAAAAAAAAAGATTCATTTTGCTTAGCTTAGTCTGTAACTTGAAAACTATGTACCGTATGGCCCTATAAACTGTGTTGGGATGAAAGCTAGCCACTTTGAGCAATGTGGGAAGTGCTGGGGCAGTTTGGGACAACAGGGCCAAAATGTCACTTTCACAGTCCCAAAGTGCCATTTTCACAGTAAAAAGGCCTGGTTCACTTTTGCTTAGCTTAGTCTGTAACTTGAAAACTATGTACCGTATGGCCCTATAAACTGTGTTGGGATGAAAGCTAGCCACTTTGAGCAATGTGGGAAGTGCTGGGGCAGTTTGGGACAACAGGGCCAAAATGTCACTTTCACAGTCCCAAAGTGCCGTTTTCACAGTAAAAAGGCCTGGTTCACTTTTGCTTAGCTTAGTCTGTAACTTGAAAACTATGTACCGTATGGCCCTATAAACTGTGTTGGGATGAAAGC